>NC_092072.1:25308244-25495481 GCF_039877785.1 Chaetodon trifascialis
GCCATTCATCCATGACCACCACCTCATGTTGCAGCATGATAATGCACAGCCCCATGTTGCAAGGATCTGTACACAATTCCTGGAAGCTGCGAAAGTCCCAGTTCTTGCACGCCCAGCATACAGCCAGCATACTGACATCATACTCACCCATACTCACCCATACCCACCACGGACATGTCACCCATTGAGCATGTTTGGGATGCTTTGGATTGGCATGCCTCCCCACCCCCCCGTGTTGGCGTGTTGCGTTTATATTTTTGTTCAGTGTATGTGTAAATTTGTCAGGACTGTAAATGTGAACTTATGTACTATTGTAGTATTAATATAAATCATTTTATTCTGTTCAAATGCATTATCATCATGAAACTCCTCTCTGTGGTGTATTTACTTTCTAAAGGATTGCATGAGGGGTCAAGACACTCCACCACCCACAGTAAGTCGGGGGGGTAAAGGTTTCTTTAATTCTGTATGTGTGTCTGTGGTAGATAGACATCAGTAATAAGTATGCTGCCTGTGTCTGACAGGAAATCTATCAGAGGTTGATGAATCTCAGCATTTATCTCCATGCACTTCAGGTGAGTAGGTTTCTGTACATCTTTCACACACTTGAGTAATGTGCAATAGCATATAGCACACCATGTTATGCTACATATAGTGCAGTCTATTGGATTGTTTATGTTGTTTGGATTGATGTAAAAAATATGTGGGGGATAAGTGCAGAATTTCAGCTGTAAAGGAGTAAGCCAGTGATATTGAGTCTGTTGAAAAGCAATGTACTGCAGATGTTTTGGGGTGGTCAGCAAATTTTCTCCCTACAATGAGGTTATTATTAATTTATTAAGCCCCCATAATTTCCTCTTGTCTTGTGCATGAGATGTGCCAGATTTCAATATTTCTTTGAAAAGATCTATTTTGTGTATTGATCGGTGTGTATCAGCACTGAGCAAAACCCAGAAAGATGCTTATATCCATCCATCCATTTTCTATACTGCCTATCCCTTTCGGGGTTGCGGGGGGGCTGGAGCCTATCCCAGCTGTCAACAGGCGAGAGACGGGGTACACCCTGGACCAGTCGCCAGTTGATCACAGAGGATGTTTATATAGATAAGAAATTCTCATAATCTGTCTTGTCACACGTGAGTCAGAAACACAGGCTGGAACAGTGTTCTTTTCACTTAATCAAAGAGCTATCATGTATATCTACTCCACCATGGATAAAGTATTATTGTGGAATCATTCTGTAGTTTTCGGATAATCTAAAAATACCACAAAAAGCCTGAAGCCAACAATGGCTATGGCTCCAAGATGATTGGTTCCTACTGAAGAAATAAATCTTTAAAAAGGACTCGCAAAAGATTCACCTTTAAAAAAGGTTCAGTCCCTAAAGCAGTTGCTCACTGTTAATTTTAACAAATATTACTCAAATGTGTGGAAATAATGCTGTGATTGGGGTCTACTTGCAGCGGTGGATTCATTCATTTTAAGGTGTACTAATGAGTAGTTTGGCAGTGGGACAGTGTATGTGAGATTGAGTCAAAACCTAGTCAAAAACTAGTTTGTGTTGATAATAATGAAGAAACATGTCGTCCACATGTAGATTTTTAAAAACACCTTCTAAAGAGCAGCTTTTTTTTCTCAAAACTCCTGCTTCTCTGTACAGCACATGTTAAAATTAGTAAATTATTATGTCATCAACTTCTTGCATGCTCAGTGTTGCTTTGTGTAATGAGCATGTGTCTGAAACAACAAGGATGGTGGACTTGGTTTATGTTTGGTTAGCGCTGCTAGACTTTGCGCCAGAAAGGTGTTAAATAACTACAAATAAATACATAAATGGCATCTGTTGTTTGTGTTTTTCAGTTGTGACCACTAAAAGAAAATGAGTTCACTACCCATGTTCAGAATGTTCTTCTCTGGCATGTACTGTTGATAGAGACTTGTTACCGACTGGTCCAGCATGCTTGTTTCAGTGTTTGTAATAATTTTTGTGTTCCTGTATGTATGGAGATGTTTTATAAAATGAATGTTTTGTGCACAGAATTTTTTTTGAAATGAAAGGGAAAAATATCTGTTTAAAATATTCATATATGTGACAATCCATCCATCAGTGAAAGAAAAATGCTCAGGATGAAAGTAAGCCATGGCCAATAACTTTTTAAGATCATGATCTGCTCATATTTTCACATTTCAAACTGCTCTGGACCAGATTTTTAGCTGTGATACTCTGTAGTTTTAAATGAGTGTTGTCTTGCATTCATTATTTATTAGTTTTGAATGGCTTTTGCTCTGTTACTTTCACAGAACTGCGTCAATTGATCTGGGCTAGGTAACTTGGCTATTATGTACAGTTACATACATAAACAAGAGTTTGATTTGACCTCTGTGATAGTCAACACAACTGACCTGACGAACAATAATGTTAACCACATTAACAGCAAGCTTCCTGACATTCCTCCTCACACAACTAGAACGCCTCTTGATGGAAAGCAAATTGTGAGTATTTTCCTCGATAAGTCATATTTCAGGACTCAAAATGCAGAGCAAAAACAGAGACAGTGTCACAAAACACAAACTAAATTTATTTACAAAAGGAGGAACAAAAGGCGCACTCAAACTGAGTGGAGATAACAAAAAACACCACGCTGGAGACTAAGGCAGGAACAAAAGGTGCTCTCAAACTGAGTGGAGATATAGGGGGACTGAGCACACTGAAAGAAAGAACAGAACAAGAGCATAAATCCAAAGAAGGACAACACAAAAATCCACTGGATAAGTTCCAGGGCAGAACTGACAAGGGCTTTTCTTGGGAGTTACTCACACTGAGACGTACACACAGTTGAGATCAGAACGAACTGGTAACCACAGGATCAGAGAGCCTCCCCTAAATGCCGCCAGCAATCAGCTCCAACACGCCTCAAGTGTGCAGGTAATTAGGTAGTCACGGTGCATGTGGAAAGGACCTTCCATTCTCAGACAGACAGGGGAGACAGACCAACAGACAAATAACACTAGGGAAAAAGGAAGGGAAGAAACACTGGGAAAAGTACATCACTGACCCAAAGAATGGGTAGAGTGAGGGCGGCAGTACAGTACAGTACACACCCGGCTGGATAGGTGGTTTTGGTGAGTTTTGTTTCTGTTGAGTTTGAATTAATTTTGTTTTATGATTAGTTAACTGGGGCAGCATGGTGGTGCAGCAGGTAGTGCGTGTGCCTCACAACAAGAAGGTTGCCGTTCGATCCCCAGGCAGTGCCTTTCTGTGTGAAGTTTGCGTGTTCTTCCCATGCATGCGTGGGTTCTCTCTGGCTTCCTCCCACAGACCAAACACTGTATGAAAAACCACATTTACGACCAGTAAACCCCTGCAACATGCATTGATTATCGGCCATTTAGAGGGAAGTTCGCCCGCTCCGAATATCATCGGGAACGGACCATCTGTCGGTGGGGGGTGTGGTTATAGCTCTAATTAGCACATAAATACTACCGACTTTGATCTACTCAGGCTGGCCTGCTGGCTTTACAAACAACCATTGGATGATTCCACAGGCATTTTAAAAGGAAACCCTCATGTGATTGGATACAGCTGGGCCACACAGCTGGTGCCTGGAAAAAGAAAGGAAATGTGCAGAGGGGTTCCTTGATAAGAGTCTCTGGGTTGGGCCATGCCGCTGGTCCATGGTGCACGAAAAAAAGAGTCTAAGGCCTCTGGAAATGTTTCTTTGCTGCCTCTGGGTCATACTGAGTTGGCGCCTGTCGCTTTGAAGGGAACTCGATGTGCAGCCTCTTGCGGTGTGTCGCCACATACTTTGGGTCGCTCTCTAGCCTCTCTTGAAGTGTCTGACAGAGTTGGGAGAGCGTCTGACTGTGGAAACATGGAGGCTTTACTATCCAACCAGCTTCCCCTTCCACGATGTCATCCTCCTCATCGGACATCATGTCAGCAGGGACCCCCTGCTAAAAATCAATTTCGTGCTGGGTGGCTCGGACACTCCTTCTTGCTTCCAGCAGCTGTAAATTAATGTATTAATATAATATTAGTACTGCTAAGCATTCATGTAACTCTTACCCGCTTTCTTCTCTGTCTGCTGCAAGCTGAAATCTTCATAGCTGCTGTCTGAACTGAAAGAGCTGGCTGGGCATACCTGAAGCTCCTTCGCACCTTCTCGTTACAGGCCGCTGGAGGAAAATATATATTCATTTGAAATAATTAAGACAGGCTTCAGGAAAGTAAAAACAACAACAACAACAACAACAACAACAACAAGAAACAACAGAAAAGGGTTACATAAAAAAACTTACATAAAAGGACCATCCATGTCTGGACTCCCAGTTAAAGTGGCCACCAAATGTGATGTCACCGCTTCGTTGTGGGATGAGTTCAGTCTGTAAAACACAAAAAGTACAAACAGGTCATGCAACGTTTACATTTACTTTACGTTTACATGAACGGTTACCAGACGTTCAGAACATAGTGCAATAAGAATAATAAAGGTTTGGCTGCCTAATAACTGCACAATGTAGTATTAAATGCTAACGTTACTTACTGCAACTTATGCACCCATCTCTTCCTCTTCTGGTCGTCTCTACAGCTGCAGTTCGGTCGGGGCTGCTCCTCCAGAGCGAGCAGTCTGGCTTTTATCTCGGCCATTTCTCCTCGCCAGTTGCATTATCAGCTGCGTTACCCTCCGAGACAATCCACTGAAGGTGCTCAGCAGTTTATTCTCTAAATTGTTTGGACTTTCTGGATATGGTCGCTCCTCAGCCAGGCTGTCCATTCATTGCAGAGGAGTGCCTTCTGGGGTGAACTGAAGACAACATCCGGCCATTGTATGAACAGAGTTAAAGTTTAGCAGGACCCTAACCTAACTTTTCTGATCCGAACTCCACTGATAAAATAGCGTTTTCTATGCTCATAATAATGCGTCTTAGAGAGTTCCTGGTCACAATGTTCACAGACGTGCCAAGGTCGTTTTCTGCCGACGTCATTGCATCAGAGGAGGCGTCCAGTCATATGCGAGGTCGTGCTCTCGGAATTTCTCTCTCGAAAAACATGCTGTGATTTTGCTAGGTATTTTGATTTTCTATTTTTGTACCTGCATATTTTATCCATCCATCCATTATCTATACCGCCTATCCCTTTCGGGGTTGCGGGGGGCTGGAGCCTATCCCAGCTACAATGGGCGAGAGGCGGGGTACACCCTGAACCGGTCGCCAGCCGATTGCAGGGCCACATGCAAAGACAGACAAACATTCACACTCACACTCATACCTACGGACAATTTAGAGTCATCAATCAACCTAACGAGCATGTTTTTGGTCTGTGGGAGGAAGCCGGAGTACCCGGAGAGAACCCACACATGCACGGGAAGAACATGCAAACTTCACACAGAAAGGCCAGGCCTGACCCGGGGATCGAACCGGCAACCTTCTTGCTGTGAGGCACCCGCACTACCTGCTGCGCCACCGTGCAGCCCCTGCATATTTTATAAAACATGTAAACTTCTTTAAACTGTTTGACATCATCGAAAATTAAAAAATGAAAAGTTACTTTGGTGTGTTCCCTTTTTATTCCTACTTAAAGAATCAGCAGCAAATTGTGACATGTCCAAGAACTGTTGATGCTTTAATTTTCACATTTGATTTAGCAATTTAAGTGGAAAATGAAAGGCTTTTGAGAGTCAGGACACTTACCCTGTATGTAACCTATAAAATTATTTAAACACACTTCTAAATCCTCATGAAAAAAAAAAAAATCTTCTGTATTCTGTAGGCACAGAACACACACACACACACACACACACACACACACACACACACACACACACACACACACACACACACACACACACAAAATCCCAATTCGCATTTGTATAGCTTGCAGCATTTACATTTGCATTCTAACACCTCACAGTCACAGGGGCTGAGAGAGAACATCCACGGCAATATACAGTGATGATGATTGACGGAAATGGTACTTTTCATGCAGTGAAAACATGCTCATTAGGTTAATTGGTGACTCTAAAATTGTCCTTAGGTGTGAGTGTGAGCGTGAATAGTTGTATGTCCGTATATGTTGCCCTGCGATCGGCTGGCGACCGTTTCTCGCCCGTTGACAGCTGGGATAGGCTCCAGCCCCCCCGCAACCCCGAAAAGGGATAGTCAGGTATAGACAATGGATGGATGGATGCATTAGTTAACTGATCAAGCAAGTCTTTATTCGATAAAAGAAGCAAACCTGACTTCACAAGGTGCACACAAGTATTTTTCTGTTGACACATTTGAACCTTCTATACTTGTTGTCATCATTCCTCATGTTCATACATGCCATTAAGTCCGCAGTACTTGTTCTATGTGTTGAAGAGGTTCAGCAGTTTCAGTTAAACAAATCTAGTGGATGTCTTCCAAAATTATCTCCTTATGTTTCCCCAGACAGTATTTCCATGCTGAGCCTATATTCTTTGGTGAATGCTCTTCTTGGCGTTGGACAGTTTCATAAGAACATTTTTTTTTTAATCACATGTCTGAACCATAAAATTTTATTGTAATTTTTGTGAATCATCAGCCTGTAAAAAAAAAAAGCTGGATTCTCTATCATATCATGCAGGGTGCTGTAATCAAACAAGACTCCATCTTGGAGCTGCTGCTGCAGGCACAGGACACTGCGAAGCCAACTGTAGGAGGAGTATGGCGCCCTATCTGCCGAGATAGTGGAAATCTGGAGGCCAGTGCTAGGTCAACCATTGGGGAGCTGGCTCTTTTGCAGAGACAACACAGCCTTTTGCAGGAGGAGCTGCTGAGGCTGAGGGATGCAGAGAGTCGGTTCAAGGACAGTGAGAAGGCTCGAATCAAGCTGGAGCGGCAGGTCCGACACATGAAGGTCTGCAGCGGGCTTGCACCTGCTTCCCAGCAACTGGGGGAGCGGCCTTTTCAAGTAAGGACATGCAAACTCACAAGCGGCATTAAATAAAAAATAAATAAATAAATAAAGACACTTAAAAAAACTGAAACCTGTAGTTCCCAAAATGCAGGTCAGGAGCATATTTATATTAGACACATCCTACCTAGAAAACACCCACATCTTTGAAAGTCCACACCCCAATCTTATATGCAGAAATTTGGGGAAGCCAGATGATGTCACAGTGATGTAATCCGGGTTTTTATTCTGTCAGACAAACTTCTCTAAAATCTAGAAGGGTCTATCTGCAGTGGTGACTGCAAGACACATTCCCTTTCCAACATGACACATCTACTTCACTACATGCTACACTCCCTCAAATCTGTTCCAATCCTAATTAAGTAGTTTAAGTGCCTAAACCAAACTGTAAAATGTCAAGGGTGTATCATGAACTAGGTGAGTCCTGTAGCTAGTTAGATCTACTTGCCAGAATCCCACAAGAACTGATACAACCATGATAAATATATTGATATTGATGTGAAAAATGGGGTGCTCCTTTAAATAAACATTTTAGAATAATTAACAGTACATTATGTTCAACTTGATTCTACTGTCTCTTTCCTCTTGCTGTTTTAACCTGTATCTCTGCAGCCAGAAAGAGAGGTCTCAGCTGCAGCTGATGCCACTGGGGATAGTCAGGAGCCTGCCCACCAGTCACATGGCATCCAGGACAGCAGTGATCTGGAGATAGACATGATATCAGATGACGATGATGGGACAGCATCTGAAAGTTCCAAAGGTCAGATTACAGACATAGCACAAAATGATTGTAAAGGCTATATGCATCATTTTGGAATTTTGTGTTTTTTAGGCAATGAGTCCCATGCAATAACTACACTGGAGGCTACAATCAGTTTGGCAAACAGGCATTCTTTGATCACTATCCTATGGCACAATTTAAAATTTTGCTCTAAGTAATTGTGACAGTGCTGACGTGTCATGATTCAGTTAAAGTGGGAGTAAGCAGGGGTGCATGCATGCACATGTTTGTGTGTGCCTGACTGTTTTCATCTCAGGTTAACATTACCTATGTTATGTATATGTAGTGCTAAGTGCATGTAACAATAGCCTTTGTTAAAAATCACACTAATTTGCTAGGGGAATCAGTGGTGGCTGAGTGTAGCATTAGCCTTACCCAATGGATCTTCTAGCCTCTGCCATGTTAACTGTCATCATTTCTCTCTGTAGAATAATGTAACATTGTGATAAGTAAGCAGGACCGGAACAAAAGTGCCAAATAGGCCAGTATATGATTTATTATTGCTGATCCAGCCACAAACTTCACAAATTCAAATAAGTAGCATGTCTTTGAAAGCCCCACAACTGCAAAAAATTTCATTTTACAGGCTTTATTTGACATGCAGTGTGGAGCTAGGGCTAATGTTGTCTTTATTGTTCTATTGCCACATACAGTACTGGTAGTTAGTATCAGAATGTAGCTCTCTTCCTAATTGATTTAATTTCCATTCTAATGATTAATTAATGGGACAGTTGCTGTTTTTTTCCTACTGAAATCAAAATATGTCTGACATTTGAATTTTCCCAACCACCAGCCACCACCCCCCTCCCAATCTCTCCTCCCCTCAGAGCATACGTACAGTGTCTCTCCACCCACCTGATACAGCAATCCCTTTCCGGCATTATGTTATTGCAAGAATCAGTTTAGGAATCATGATGTCGAGGCACCACACGAGGTGTTCTGTTGTTGGCTATAAAAACAAGCACAAATCACTCCATCGGGAGCCAGTCACAGAGGACAGAAGAGCGGTGTCAACTAAATTCAGTTTGGAATGCAACGTCCCAGCTACAGTTGGCAAAAAACTTAAGCACTTTGAGACTGACTGTTTCTCCAACCTCGATCAGTCCGAGGCAGGATTAGCAAGGCAACTTTTTCTAAAAGAGGGGTCACTTCCAATTTTGCATGGAATACCTGCAGATAAGGGATATGTAAGTATACAAATAATTAGCTGTGTGTTTCTTTTGTAGATTAGCGTGAACTCTTGTGTGTCATAGCGTGTGTTTTGCCATTGAGAACGATATAAGGCTAACCGCTTGCTTCGAGACTACCAGTTCAGCCGTCAAAGATTAGCTAGCTACTACTGTAGCTTTTGGTACATCACACCACAAGTTACAGTAGAATCCAAACATTCTCTGTAATAGAATGCTCTGTCAGGTTAGATGGGGAGTGTCGTTGCACAGCTATTGTCAGGTCTTTCCAGAGATGTTCAATCAGGTTTAAGTCTGGGCTCTGGCTGGGCCACTCGCAGACTTGCCTTGAAGCCACGCTTTTGTTATCTTGCCTGTGTGCTTAGGGTCATTGTCCTATTGGAAGGTAAACCTTCGCCCCAGTCTGATGTCCTGAGCACTCTGCAGCAGGTTTTCATCAAGGATCTCTCTGTACTTTGCGCCATTCATCTTTCTCATGATCCTGACTAGTCTCTGTTGCAAAGTGAGGTGAGGACAAAAAAACATCATGCAGGCAGTGAGTGATGCTGAACAAATTTAGGCAGACTTTTATTCTCTAACACAAAAAAAAAAAAAAAAAACCTTAACAATACCCTTTAGCTCCCATTACTCAGCTTAGAACAGAATCTGGTGCTGCTCTTCCTAAACCAGTCCAGTCTCTCTCCCAGTGCTCTCACATATATAGTATAGGAGCCCGCCTTGCCAGTTCAAACTGACCTATCAGGTCAGCACTGCAGGAAAGAGGGTTGACAAGGTTAACAACAAACACATAATGTCCTTCTTAGTTTGCTCACACAACAAAGCCTCATTTCATTCTTCAGGGTGTTATCACAAATATCATACATTCAAAATAAGCAAATCATTTAAATATCGCACAGTATTTGTCACCCGTCATTTCATCTCTCATCCTTTTGACCAATCAAATCTAAGAATCCACCCACTCCTACAGCACATAAAAGGGCTATTGTTCAGGCGTGCTCCCTCTTTGAACACCAGCATGAGATGGCCTCCACCAGGACTCACCCTCCGACAGGTTAAAACCTTGATCACCCCCTGAGTTTATTAGATTCTTAAAAAAATGTGCTTCTAATGCTGAGTACAATTATACGAGATTGGTATTTCTCAGTTAATTTATTGAACTAAAATTTAATAAAGAAAACAAAGCAATTGTGTGAGAGTGGCTATTCACCTTACTTGAAAAACAAGGGTTTAATAAATAGTGAGGGAGGTGAGGCTTCCTCACAGTCTCCCAGTTCCTGCCGCTGAAAAACATCCCCACAGCATGATGCTGCCACCACCATGCTTCACCTTATGCGTGGTACTAGCCAGGTGATGAGAGGTGCCTGGTTTCCTCCTGACGTGACGCTTGGCATTCAGGCCAAAGAGTTCAATCGTGGTTTCAACAGACCAGAGAATCTTGTTTCTCATGGTCTGAGAGTCCTTTACATGCTTTTTGGCAAACTCCAGGTGGGCTGTCATGTGCCTTTTACTGAGTAGAGGCTTCCGTCTGGCCACTCTACCATAAAGGCCTGATTGGTGCTGCAGAGATGTGTTGTTCTTCTGGTAGGTTCCTCCATCTCCACAGAGGGACGCTGGAGCTCTGTCAGAGTGACCATCGGGTTCTTGGTCACCTTCCTAACCAAGGCCCTTCTCCCCTGATTTCTAAGGTTGCCCGTGCGACCAGCTCTCGGAAGAGCCCTGGTGGTTTCAAACTTCTTCCAATTATGAATGATGGAGACCACTGGGCTCCTTGGGACCTTCAATACTGCAGAAATGTTTTTGTAACCTTCCCCAGATCTGTGTCCCAATACAATCCCGTCTCGGAGGTCTAAAGACAATTTCACTTTGTGGCTTGGTTTCTGCTTTGACATTTACTGTAAACAGTGGGACCTTATATAGACAGGCGTGTGCCTTTCCAAATTTCAATTCAGCTCAATTTAATTTTATTTGTATAGCACCAAATCACAACAGAAGTTGTCTCAGGACACTTCCCATATCCTCCTGACTACCAAGAAAAAAAATTGTCCAATCACATTTTGTTTTAATTCCCCAATCTTTGCTGTTTGTGTTTTTTAGGACACTTTTTAAACACTTACATAGTATTCTAAAATAATTCAGACAATGTTTTAATGTATTGTTAAGAGACTTATCCAAAATATGTCAACAATATTTCAAGCCAAAATTTGCTCAATGAAAAGTATTATGCACTTACTTTTCCTTCTCTCATAAAATGCACTTGCACTGATGGATGCCATTTTCCTTAATGAGAAAGAGAAAGGTACCAAAGCCCCACCCATTCATGTTTGGTATCATTGAAAAGCCCTAAATGTTCTTTGTAGATTGTAAAATGAGTTAATGGAGTAGTATGCAGTGGGTGGGATATATTCTGGTTTACAAATGTCCTCCACAGAGGACAAATTTGAACTACTGGTAGTCAGGAGGAAATAGAGCTGGAACAGTCCAAGCTCTTTTAGCTACAGAGACCCAACACTTCCCCCATGAGCAAGTACTTGGCGACAGTGGCGAGGAAAAACTTCTTTTTAACAGGCTGAAACCTCAGGCAGAACCAGGCTCTGGGTGGGCTGCCATCTGCCTCGACCGGTTGGGTGAGAGAGAGAGAGAGAGAGAGAGAGAGAGAGAGAGAGACAGACAGACAGACAGAAATACAATCAGAGAGAGAACGAGACAGACAGAAATGCAATCACAGTAACAGTGACAGTGGATGTAATAATAGTAGTAGCAGTTGCAGTTGATGTCAGGCAGGGCCATGGCAGGAGACGTAGCTGTAATCCACAATCCAGATTCAGCCACTATCCATGGGAACCTGCGAGACGACAATGCACAGAGATTCCGGGTAGGAAGCTAAGTTATTAACACGCTGTGGTAGGACATGAAATCGTGTGTCCAAATCTCATCCAATCAATTTAATTTACTACAGGTGGACTCCAATCAAGTTGTAGAAACATCTCAAGGATGATCAGTGGAAACAGGATATACCTGACCTCAATTTTGAATGTCATAGCAAAGGGTGTGAATACTTGTGTGCATGCAATATGTCAGTTTTTTGTTTTTCATAAACTTGCAAAAATTTCTAAAACCCCTTTTTCACTTAGTCATTATCGGCTATTGTGTGTAGATTGATGACACAAAAAATGAATTTAATCCATTTTGGAAAAAGGCTTTAACATAACAAAATGTAGGGAAAGTGAAGGGATGCAAATACTTTTCTTTAGCATACTTACAGCCCCCTCCCAAACTCCAAGGACTGTCAGTAATATACTGTATATTCTTCATTTAAATAGTCTCAACAAACATGCAACATCTTTGTTTGTTGAGACCGCACAGGTCAGGTTAGGACCCAATAGCAGCACTACCTGAGCTGTTCCACTCAGTAACAGATCCAGGAAGGGCAAAGCAACAAACTTAGTCAGTTCCCAGAAATCAAAATCAATATGGCCTTCGATCCCAGTCCATTCTACAGAGGGTGGTTCCCAGAACAAGAACTTGGAAAAAAAAAGCTTTTAAATATGCTGCTCCCTCCTCTTGGAATAAAATACAGACTGATCTAAAATTATCAGAGCTGATCTCTCTGAGGGAATTCAAGGCCATAATGAAGGATCGAGAGGTAAACTCCCGTGATCAATGCAACTGTTTTTGAACTCTTCTGTGTCTATTTTTATTTACCCCCTCTCATTGCTGCTTATTTGATTATCGTTATTGACCTGTACCCTTGTGTTTAACAGTTGTTTTATGTTTGGTCATACTGTTGTATTTGGTTTTTGGGATAATGTTGTTGGGCTGCCTTCTTGGCCAGGTCACTCTTGAAAAAGAGATTTTAATCTCAATGAGGTTTTTTTTTTTTTTTACCTGGTTAAATAAATGATATTTAGGCTAAGGTAATTACTAGGGTTCGGGAGAGCAGACAAGGTGAGAGGCAGACTGGGTCGATACCAAGAAGGCAGTCTGATAGTGAGTGCATCCTCATCAGAACTGTGTTCTATGCTATGCCTGAATGAAGCCCCTGTAAATTGGCAAAGCAAGAAACAGTGGCCTGTGGGTGTGTTGAAGGCTGTCCAGGCTTCCATTCATCTCCCTCCCGAATGCGAACCAGGTGGTAGGCATTACAGAGATCTAATTTCGTGAAGATCGTGGCCCCTTGGAGCAGTAGTTCTGACCCCTGTTGTTGATACACGGCCCATCTTTCTAACCCTCCCACAAAGAAGAACCCTGCCCCTACTGGTGACAGATGATGCCTGCCGCCAGAGAGTCATTAATGAGGTTTTCTATCACCTCTCTCTCAGGAGCAGACAGTAGGAGAAGGAGAAGGAGTACGGGCGCTCCTTGGATAGAGTCATACGGACAGTGGGGAGGCAAAGAGGTGGCTTTGGCCTCGCTGAAAACCTCCCAGTAGTTGTGGAATTCAGGTCGATGGGTTGGGAGTGGAGCATGGGATTGGGAGCACGAGGTGGCACAAAGTACTCCATCCCAGGATGGCCCCTGTTGTCCAGTCGATGAAGATGATGATGAGGGGAATGCGTGGAGACCTCAGGATGTGGAACTGGACGGTGTCATGATGGTTTTCGGACAGCAGGACATGGGCAGGGGTGGTCTGGTAGGTTACAGTTCCCAGAAGATAGCCACCAAGTGTGCAGGTGGAGATGTGTCTGGAAAGAGGAACCAGTTCGATTCCCAGCTCGTGGGCAAGCTCCCCATCCATCAAGCCTTCTGGGAGGAGGAGCTTGGACTGGAACAGCGGCTGCTGGTACGAGGATGAGTGCAGAGCGGAGGTGTGGCTCATCAGTACCTCCCCATCTACTGATGAGCCCTGCCTTTTGCTGGGCAGCGTGAGACAAAATGGCCAGCCTGGCCACAATAGCTTCTCTTTCTCTTGGACAACCTGGTGCGGCCGAGATGTGTATGTTCAGGACCCTCCTGCTGGGGCGCGGTGAGGTTGGAGCAGGCGGCAGCTACCAGTGTTTCCTGAGGGTGAGTCGAAGGCTGGTTAGCTGGCATTCCCCGATGCTTCTCCCACTGGTGAGTCTGGATACAAATATCTACCTTTTTGGCCAGTATGATCACTCCACAGATGAGCCCTTCCCATCAGGTGATCAATGGCGAAGGCTACCTTGGCTTGCTCGAATTCGAATGTGTGTGGTTGCAGAGTGAAGAGTATGGAGCAGTTGGTCAGAAAGGTATTGCAGGTCTCCAGATCTCCAGCATAGCATTCAGGGGTGACCACTTGCAGTTCGCTGACAGGAGGAGGTGGAATGAAGGGTGACGGATGGATAGGAGGTGAACCCAGAAACTCTGGCTGGGCATGACCACCGGCCATCTGCTGGATCTGTGTGGCTAGCGCCACTATCCACTTCTCAAGGGAGGCTGCAGCTGCTGTGGATGCCATAATGGCCTTGTGTCCCTGAAGGACATCCTCAATCCTTTTGAAGCAGATCTGAGGAAGGTGGAGCATGCTGGGATAATGACTAGCCAGATTGTACTGTAACATGTAAGGTTAGGACCAGCAGCACTACCTGATCACGGAATTCTCTGAGAGTCGTAGACGAGAAAGGCTTGATGCTCCGTCAGGAGTGAATGACATGTTCAGGAAATGTTTGGCAAGAGAATATGCTCTGCGCAAGATGATAAGTTAATTTCAATTCATGTTAATTTCTTCAACCTTGAAGAATTAACATAAAAATTAAATACTGAGCTCCATCACGTTGAAATGCCCTCATCCTCATCCTCATTCTCATCATCCACATCCACCGCATATCCAGAGTCAGGTCGCGGGGGCAACAGCTCCAGTAGGGGACCCCAAACTTCCCTTTCCCGGGCCACATTAACCAACTCTGACTGGGAATCCCGAGGCGTTCCCAGGCCAGTGTGGAGATATAATCTCTCCACCTACTCATGGGTCTTCCCTGTGGTCTCCTCCCAGCTGGACGTGCCTGGAACACCCGAGGATTGAACCGGCAACCTTCTTACTGTGAGGCACACACACTACCTGCTGTGCCACCGTGCTGCCCTATAAACGCAACACGTTTTGCTTCCATTTTTCATGAGCTGAACTCAAAGATCTAAAACATTTTCTATATACACAAAAAAAATATTTCTCTCAAATATTGTTCACAAATCTGTGTAAATCCCCAGTCTGACCCTGATGAAGACCTATGTTGGTCAATACGCGCTGGTCTTTTTTTTTTAACTCTTTTGGACCAGTTTTGCCATGTAAAATAAAGGCATTTTAACTTCACACAAGCTCTACAGTGTGCCTTGGTGTTTTTGAAGGAGGCTTGTTATTTTTTGATTTTTTACTGAGACATTTAGACCTATGCAACAAGCCCTTCACCTGAGAAGTAAGTGCAAAGTACCTGAAGTATCCAAAGAGCACCTGTGTTGCAATCAACAAGAAGACCCAGCAGCGCTTTCACTCTGTTGTCTTCTGTGTAAATCTGTGTTAGTGAGCACTTCTCCTTTGCTGAGATAATCCATCCCACCTCACAGGTGTGGCATATCAAGATGCTGATTAGACAACATTATTATTGCACAGGGGTGCCTTAGGCTGGCCTCAATGAAAGGCCACTCTAAGATGTTCAGTTTTATCACACCGCACAATGCCACAGATGTCACAAGTTTTGAGGGAATGTGCAATTGGCGTGCTGACTGCAGGAATATCCACTAGAGTCGTTGCCTGTGAACTGAATGTTCATTTCTCAACCATAAGCCGTCTCCTGACGCGTTTCAGACAATTTGGCAGTACATTCAACCGACCTCACAACCACAGACCACATGTAACCACACCAGCCCAGGACTTCCACATCCAGCATGTTCATCTCCAAGATCGTCTGAGACCAGCCACCTGGATATGGTGTAAGATCGCTGTCAAAAAGACGTGTCCATAATTTAAGTTTCGTATTTGTAAAGTTAACAATTTGTGTGTCATAAAAGTTGTTTTACACAATATTCCGCTGTCATATACGTGAGTCTGTGAAATTGGGTTCGGGTTACGATTGTTTTTATTTGAGTATGAGTCTAAAAGCTGTGAGTGCAAAGTCTTGAGAATACAACTCATTTTTCTATGACTACGAAGTCTTCACTGTGGATACGAGTTCAAGTTTATGGGTATGACTCAAAAAGTGCTGAAATGATGTCACTGAGGTCACAGTCAAGTTGCAGGGGAAAGTAATCGATCGACGATTCCTCCAACTGCGCATGCCCCAGACACAAACATAGAGGGCAACGCCGCCAGCCCCAGAGAGACTTCACTGGCAAAGCTCTAAAGTCTCACCCATTGGGCGTGAGACACACGCACTTCAACCCATTCACATGCTCACACGCCATATCTTGTATTTCTCACACATATAAAACAGTGGAACAGGTAGAAGAAGTGGTGATGTGTCGGTTGCGGATGAAACAGCTCGTAGAGCTACTCTTTGAAGTGAACGTTCAGAGCAGTCTCCTGCCTGGGAGTTGGAGCGGGAGCCACTTTGTGTGTTTTTTATGCCCTGAGCAGGATGGGGAAGGGTGGGGGTTACACACACACTTGCACTAAGAAATGCTGAATTGAATAAATATTTTTATTTGTACCAATTTATGTGTCATTTATCAGATCAGACCCCCGTCCCCACCCCAACCCTCACTGCCGCTGCCAAATCTCACTCTGAACTCAGTTCAAAACTTGAGAGCCCTGCACAGGTAACATCAATAATAACGTGCATAGCCATTATTTATTTCATAAAATCGAACCATTTTATATTATATACATTTCTTGAACTCACATACTTATTGCTTTAGCTTGTAAGATAAAGATATTTACATGCCGATGAAGCTAGTTTAGTGCTATCGTTACTGGGATTAGAAGTGGGCCAGTGCTAATTAGTTAGCACTAAACAGCTATGAAACATATAACATTACCCCTCAAAAAATGCACTGTCCTCATAATTTTCGACCAGAGCATTAACAATCGAGCCAGATTTGGGATGAGTTAACATGAACCAGTAACTTATTGTCTCAAATGTATAATTTCACTTGTAAACCGTGCAATAAGCAGGATGATTCATCATGTCCGGGTTTATTTCTCCATATCAACCTTCTCCCTCTTTCCGTGTTAACTTTACACAAAGTTACTGCACAGGGTTAATGCTCTGGTCGAAAATTATGAATGATAGCACCCAGTAACGATAGCACTAAGCTAGCTTCATCGGCATGTAAATATCTTTAGCTTGCAAGATAAAGCAATAAATATGTGAGTCCAAGAAATGTATATTGTATAAAATGGTTCGATTTTATGAAATCAATAATAGCTATGCACGTTATTATTGACATTACCTGTGAAGTCTCTTCGGGGATGGTGGCGTTGCCCTGCATGCGCATGCGCAGTTGGAGGAATCGCCGATCAATTACGTTCCCCTGCGACTTGACTGTGACGTCATTTCAGCACTTTTCAAGTCGTACCCGTAAACTTGAATTCGTATCCACAGTGAAGACTTTGTAGTCATAGAAAAATTAGTCGTATTCTCAAGACTTTGCACTCATACTCATATAAAAACACTTGTAACTCGAACCCAATTTCAGAGACTCACGTATATGACAGTGGAATTTTGTGTAAAACAACTTTTATGACACAAATTGTTAACTTTACAAATACGAAACTTAAATTATGGACATGTCTTTTTGACAGCGATCTTACACCATACCCTGACAGCTGCTGCAACAATTGGTTGGCATAACAAAATAATTTCTGCACAAACTGTCAGAAACTGTCTCAGGGAAGCTTATCTGCATGCTCCTCTTCCAAACTGGGGTCTCGACCTGACTGCAGTTCATCATCGTAACCAAATGCTCAAATGGGCAAATGCTCACATTCAATGGTGTCTGGCACATTGGAGAGGTGTTCTCTTCACGCATGAATCCTGGTTTTCACTGTTCAGAGCAGATCGCAGACAGCATGTGTGGTGTCGTGTGGGTGTGCGGTTTGCTGATGTCAACGTTGTGGATCGAGTGGCCCATGTTGGCAGTGGGGTTGTGGTATGGGCCATCACCTCATGTTGCAGCATGATAATGCAAGCCCCCATGTTGCAAGGATCTGTACACAATTCCTGGAAGCTGAAAACATCCCAGCTCTTGCATGGCCAGCATACTCACCAGACATGTCACCCATTGAGCATGTTTGGGATGCTCTGGATCAGCGTATACAACAGCGTGTTCCAGTTCCTGCTAATATCTAGCAACTTCGCACAGCCATTGAAGAGGAGTGGACCAACATTTCACAGGCCACAATCAACAACCTGATCAACTCTATGCGAAGGAGATGTATTGCACTGCGTGAGGCAAATGGTGGTCACACCAGATACTGTCGGCTTTCTGACCCCCCCAGATCCCCTAAATAAAGCAAAACTGCACATTTCAGAGTGCCCTTGTATTGTGGCCAGCCTAAGGATACTGTGCAATATTCATGCTGTTTAATCAGCATCTTGATATGCCACACCTGTGAGGTGGGATGGATTATCTTGGCAAAGCAGAAGTTGTCACTAACACAGATTTAGACATATTTGTGAACTATATTTGAGAGAAATGTTTTATTTGTGTGTGTGTGTGTGTGTGTGTGTGTGTGTGTGTGTGTGTGTGTGTGTAGAAAATGTTTTAGATCTTTGAGTTCAGCTCATGAAAAATGGAAGCAAAAGCAAAAGTGAAAAAGTTATTTCTTTTTGTACGTTATGTCAACAAATGAAAGATAGATCACCTCTAAATGAGTTATGTTTTCAGGCATGGAAAGAGTTCTTTTGTGCAGTATCCTCCATTTTTTTTAGAAAACTATTACAATAATACAATGTTATACTGTGAAGTCATTATGTGGAGTGCAGAGCATGTGAGCGATGAGAATTCCCACTCCTTGTGCACAGAGAGTGAATGTTATTAGTCGAAGTATGATGTATTCCCACTGAACACCAGATGATATTGGTGAGACAAGTCTAGAGGTAAGTGTCTTTTGTTCAGTTTGTAACTCAGATCATAGATGGCAATTTGGTGTTAGTGACATTGTGTTTGTATTAACTGGATCATAATCTGCAATAGTAGACCATATACTGGCACACCTCGTACCATCGTGAATTTGTTTCAGTCCTGCTTACTTCCCACAATGAGACATAATTCTACAGAGAGAAATGATGACAGTTAACATGGCAGTGGCAAAGGTTCATTGGGTAAGGCTAGCACTCAGCCTCCACTGATTCCCTTGGCAAATTAGCATGATTTTTAACAAAGGCTATTGTTGCATGCATTTAGCGATCTAGGTTGTTATGACAAAGCCAAATAATTGTAAACTGGGCTCAGTGATGCAGACTGGTAGATGGAATGAAATAGCAAGATGATTTCTTAAAAACAGAAAATGCACTCTAATTAAATCAGATCAGATCCAATTAAATAAACAAACTGCAGGTTGGAGGCACAGCGTGACACTGAATGTGGCTGGAAGGCACTGAAAAAAAAAAAAAAACAAGACACAAACATAAGTGGCAGTCCATAAACCAGGCAACAAAGGGAATCCAAATAACAAGGCTCCAGTAAGACAATGACAGGATGTCTTGGTAATTTCGGTTACCAAGTACAATACTCACACAAGGCACAGACAAAAAGACACTGGGCAGATCAGGATGAACTGGCAACCAGCATAGCAGAACCACCCTTAAATACTGCTGGTCTTGATGAGTCTCATGTGCGCAGGTAACTCCAGCAGGGAGTGAGTGTGGCCACACCCAGCCTCAGACACGCAGGGGAACAGACACATTACATGAAGGGAAAAGGAAAACACTGGGGACAGACAATTGAGCACCCTAGCATAGGAAATGTTAACCTGAGATGAAAACAGGCAAGGTGGATGGTAAGGCACACACAATCGTCTGTGTGTACGCATTCACTCTCTCTCTCTCTCTCTCTCTCTCTCTCTCTCTCTCTCACACACACACACACACACACACACACACACACACACACACACACACACATACATAGTGTGGCTACATTGCCAACAATCATTATGGATGAAAATTTAGTTAGATAAAAGCTTATTTACATGGTAAATCTCAACTTTACTTAACACAACAAAGTGTCTTGTACAGCACAGACAACATATCTAAAATACAGTCACATTTTAGGGTAATTGTAATTAATTGGGTAAACTTTAATGTGTCCGTGACTGCCAAAACTTGCTGCACTGAACAACATCCTTGGCACTGAACTGTCACTCAAAAACTCATTAGCCAATGAGGACGCATGACATCGGATATGAAAGGGGCAAACCCAAGAGGGCCATTCGTTCACACACAAAGATGGGGCAGGGTTCAACAATTTGTGGAAAAACTGCTTGGACAAATTGTCCAAATGTTTGGATGTTTCTCAACATACGATTGCAAGGAAGGGATTACGGATTTCACCATCTACAATCCATGATATTGTCAAAACATTTCGAGAATTTGGCGTAATCCCTGCATGTAAGGGGCAAGACTGAAAAGCAACATTGGATGCCCATGACTGTCGATCTCTCAGGTGGCACTGCAAACCAACTAAAAACCAACATGACTGTGTAAAGGATATTACTACATGGGTTCAGGAACACTTCAAAAAACCGTAGTCGACACAGTTCTATCACTGTCATCATAGTTTTTTTTTTTTTTTTTTTTACTGCTGCTCCTTACTATACTATGCTGCTCTAACACTACAAACTTCCCCGCTGTGGAAATAATGAAGGATTAATTATCTACAAACACAAGTTAAGACTCCACCATGCAAAGTGAAAGCCACATATCAACAGTGTCCAGGATGATTAAACTTAAAGATTGGTAAAACACTGTATGGCAGTGGAATTAACTAAGTCTGGCAGCTCACAATGTAAATTAATCTCCCTGGTTTGTCTCATGATTGTGTGCATTTTTCATCAGTGCCAAAATGAGTACTGATTCCTGATTCCTGATTTACCACCACTGCGATTTTCAGATTATTTGATCAATTCAAATACTGTTTTATACTATTATCCACTTCACAACTTTACTGTTTTGGTTCACTCTAACTGCTCTCATATTGTCAATTTTGACAGTAGCTTGCAGTTTTTCAGAAACAAAAGCACTAAAAATACATGGTTCAACAGCTAGTGTACAAACACAATTAGAGACAATTTAATTCCAATTACTTGCTGTGCTGGGCCTTGTTCTTCAAAAATGACCAGGTTTACATGGTGTTATCATCGTAAAATAATCCTGTTTATTGTCACCCAGCTCATTTGGTTCTTTAGCAACCAGGAACAGATCTGGAAAAAGAGAGGCTTTCTTGTAAAATATATGCTTCTCTAATTATTACCAGTACGGCCTGGGTGACTCTGCAGTCAACCTAAATGAAATGCCTGGCTATTATTTACAATTAGTCATTTTGGCAGATGCTTTTATCTAAAGCCGCATACATATGAATTCACACATCAATGGCACAGCATCGGCAGTTTCCAGGTTCAGTATCTTGCCCAAGGATACTTCGGCATGTGGACTGCCGAGTCCAGGGACCGAACCACCGACCCTCTGATTGGCAGATGACCACTCTGCCTCTTGAGCCACAAATACTTGTTTACTTATACACATATTCAATCATTAATGCCAGAAAATGTATAACAATTTCAAAAGCGAAGCTACACTGTGTGAACTTTGAATACTTTTCAGTAGTCCCTCCCCACATGCCATAGCAGAATATTGGGTTTTAATTTGAAATATGTCAGATGATAGAATCAAGATATCATTGAAATGCTACTTTCTTGTAGTATTAGGGGAGCAGTGAACTGAATTTGGGTCTCTTTTCTCTTTTTCAGATCTTCAAGATATTCCAGAGGAGATCTGATCTTTGGCATGTTTCATTGTGGTTATGAGTTGAAAGCTGTAAGTGATTATGATGATGATTCTAGCATATATGCCACAGAGCACAACAATGTACATGTCGTCTTTTCAGCAAGTCTTAATGTTTATTTATCTGCTTTGCTTTTTTAGTAGATGGCTTGTGACAGTGAGTTGTTTTATTCTTCAGTTATGCTTTGGATTGTTGGATTGGGTTTCTATGATTTAATTGCATCTCTTGACTAAAGGGGTGGGGAAAACTCAAAAATATTACTAGTATTGGATATTTTGACTATTTGCACTTCTAGTTAGACGCTAAACTGCATTTCGATCTCTCTGTGTTGCACTCTGATGATGACAATAAAGTTAAATCTAATGTAATCTGATGTAATATTTAACTATATTAAATGTCAAAATCAGACAAAATTGTGATTAGGACTTAAGAATAAGGCAGTAACGCTTTTCAGTTTAAGCATGTAATTCAGTTGTTTATTAGTGCAGAAATAGATGCAATCCCAGTCATGTAAAACAAGAAGGGCTCAACCCCCTGTGGGAGATTATACATCAATGTTTAGATTATATATTGAAAAACAACAATAACAATACAAAAAGATGGGTGAAAGATTTTGCGCACACTATTTGTACATTTGTGGTCTACTGATGTCTTTTGACCAGGTTTCTCTAGTCTCTCACTATAAACAGTGTGGGATGGTGTCTTGCTGGTGAGATTGGTTAAACTGCACTGCTCTTTCAGAAAGTTCAACCAAAAATTACATTCCTTAGAAACAACCCACATCAGGGAAAACGGTTTTCACTCATTAATTACCAGATAATACCAGAAAAACAGATAATGAGGACAATGTAGAGCAATCCAATACAACTTCCCTGCAGTAAATCCAGTAACAATGTCTATCATATTCAGGGTTTGTTGAGATTGTGTTACAGACATGCTGATCTTTTTTTGGTAGCAAACTATGAAATAGGCTAAATTATGTGAATGAAACATTGGCAAGTACTTACTCAACCTTTCCACTCGGTTGATGTTATGGATTTGTCACAGATGCACACAAAGTAATAAACTGCTGTCATAGTGTCATTTTTGGCAGTAGCTGGCAGCTCTTCAGAAACAAAAGCACTAACAACACATTATTCAGCGGCTAGTGTACAAACATAGACAAGCTATATGGCTTGTCTTTATATAGTTCCCTCAGCTGGTGGAGCCCAAAATGGAGCTAAAATAATGTGAATAGTTTTGTTGAAATGCCACCAGGCTTTTTTTTAAATATGAGAAGGACAGTGTAGCCATTTAATAGACAAAGGTGGGTTTATTGGTGCTTTTTTGCCTGGGATAAGCCATCTTGTCTGCTGTTACTGTAACATCCCTGAGGGTGGCAGCAGAGCATTATTTATGAATGAATTATTTCTTGAAGAAAAAACAAAACTAAATAGAACAGAACAGGGACCTGTTGCACAAAACTAGGATAAGGGATTAAGCCGGGATATGTTGGTTATCCTGACTCAATTTATCTGTGATCCAATTCCACAAAAGCAGGATAGTGGAGAGTGGGTTATGTTATGGGATAAATTACCATGGAGATTTATTCTGTGGAGCTAGCCTGCTCCAGACCAGGCTAAATTCCAGGATCTACTTAATCTCATCCCTTATCTCAGTCGGCAGTCATCACAAACGGAAACCAATAGTTATTCCACTGCCCACTACACATTGTTATCACATTCAACTAGATCCACTGTCATTATTTAAACATTAATACAAAACATAAGAATCATTAATTTCAATTTTAATTAATTTCATTAATCTCAATTATTGTAGATAAATGATGATTTTAGATGATGTTGCAATCATTAGATAGACAGTTTTCCATAGATGATATATAAAATACACATCCAATAAATGTGTATTTTATACATATACACACATCAAAGAGTCACATGATGTTCCTTTATTGAATAAGGATAAATCAAAGCATCAGTTCCTTTCAAAACTGAAGTCACACAGTGACTCTAAAAGATAGAAAGCACAGAATCAAAGCATATTATACAACACAAGAATAAATACACATTCAAAGGTCTGTATATAATACACCCCACATGTCCGCACACTGAAATAAATGCAGGACAAATCCGTACACAACAAATGAACAGACAAATGAATGGATGCAGTAGCCTCCCTGCAAGCTTGTATACACACAGTACACAGCACAAACATAAGAGGCCAAATCAATCTAAATTGAAAAAAACAAAAAACAAAAAAAAACCCCACAAATTCCTCTGCTAATGCAGGCCATATTTAACTGAAATTCACAGCATGCGTCTCTGCCAATGCAGGATATATTTAACTGAAATTCACAGCATGTGTCTCTGCCAATGCAGGACATATTTAACTGAAATTTAAAGCATGCATGTTAACAAAAATAATTTAACACATATTGGTCCCTGACCAGCCGACCACTGTCGTCATCAGGAAAGATGGCAGGATTGTGCCAGTCCATGTGTGATGGCACTCTCTCTCTATACACACACACACACACACACACACACACACATATGCTAATAAAACAATATACATGAGATAAGATCAACTTTATTTATCCCAAAGGGAAATTATCAAGGAGTTATACAGTCTGATGGAGTTACATTTACACAATTTCAATTGCAATTTCAACTGATTCGTAATCAGAGTACAACTACGTTTTCAGAGATGTTAACTTATTTGGATTGTAATTGTTATGGTTTCAGCAGAGCACTGAGTGTGTATTTGTGTGCTACTTGCACATTCAGGTGGTCTGCAATACTTTGCCATGCTTTCTCTCATTGTTTTATAACTGTGGCGGTGTTGCCCTTCTTTTTAATTTGGTCCCTCACCTCCTCGTAAGCCTCCATGAGGATTTCTGCCTCCGACAGGGAAAAGTGAATCAGTGCCATAGTGAATCAGTGAATCTGTGATCAATTGCGGGGTCTATTTGAGGAAGCCGCATGCACATACTTATCCAGGATATGTTTCACCTGGCTTGAAGAATGGCTGGACGCTCATGTTTTGGATTGGTTGAACTCAGCTCAGTCACTTATCCTGGATGTCTTAAACCTACTTTTGTGCAATGGGCCCAAGAACAAAACAAACAAACAGACAGACAGACAGACAGACAGACAGACAGACAGACAGACAGACAGACAGACAGACAGACAGACAGACAACACAAATCTTGGCCATTTAGAGCATGAGATCAAATGTCACATCTTTTTATTGTAAGGAATCCATTGTAGTTTTGGTATAACTGTCCAGATATAGATGTTAGAGAATGCCATTAATATTGTTGATAGTACAACATTTTTTTAAATTTTATTTTAATTAATTTCATTTGTAAGATTATTTTATTAAGGTTATATCATTATAGAGTCATGATATAAAGACTGCAGTGTTAAGTGTTTCAAGCCAACATCATAATTAACAGCAGAGTGGCAAGCAATATGATTGTAATCCCTCTAATAATAATAGTAATCTCTTTATTTACCTTGTAGACTATGTGGTATGTGCATAAGTGAATGCCTGTTTTAGTGTCTCTTTATATTATGCCGTCATTGCTGTCCCAACACAGCTATGCAGATAATTAAACAGAAACTTCATTAAATTGAACTCCTGAACTCCCCACTAAAAACAGAAGAGTCTAGCTTCCATGATTTTCATTATTACTTCAATGGCAGATTGACAACTGAAACAGATAATACATTCTAATTGAGACAAATCACTGTCTGACAAGAATGGAACACAGAAGGAGACTTCCCAAATGAGTAAATCGACTACGATCAATTACTCTCCAATGCCATAACAGCCCAACAAGGTTTTATAGTTATGAAAGACAACATTAAGGAATGACATAAATGAAAATAATGTGAACAACAATATTGAGTAATAGAATAAAATAGATAACTAAATACAATATATGTGCATTTGTGTTTGTTTGTTTTTGTGTGAGAGAGATTTAACAATGCAAGACAAAAACAATGCAAGTGTTAATATACTGATAATAAAATAAAGAGATGCTAGTGGGATAATATCAGATATCCATTATTTGATAGATAACAAAATAAAATCTATTGAACTTAAAACTAAATAAAAATATGTTAATAGGAAGGATAACACAACACAGCCATTAGTCTGAAATAACAATCTGTCTATATATCTTTGTCTCACTGGCTGTCTCTTTTATCATGTCAGGAAGTGACATAAAGTCACCACCATAATACCAGCATGCTTATTACTTGTATGACATTGTCTAACCAGTAATGTGACCATTCCGTCCCCTGTTCTGGTTACTGACTCGCATGGCACAGGAGCCAAGGTGCATTCAAGTCTTTTGTTCTGCGATGTAATACACACAGTCAGTTCAGCAAGATGGCACAAATTGCTCCCACCACAGTATGATAATCCTCAGGTGTAGGTTACTATCTATGTTGGCTTGAAAAATGTAACATTTTACTTTACAACTGTAATCATGTGACATATAATCTAAATAAACTTGCAAGTGAAATATAAAAAAATGACATCTGATCTGTAACTGACAGTTACTGTTACAATATCAGTAAGACTCTACAAATCCTATCACTACACATTTATACTCAAGCTAGAATGGCTTCCTTACAACAAAATGTGTCTTTTAATCTCAGGCTCTAATTGGCCATAGTTTTTTGTTTTTTTTTAACATGGCAATTATTCGTTTATAAATGCTCCTCTGCTGGAATCCTAAGGAATGTCGAGTATAAATGAAAGCATTTACCTTTTGGCTGATATAATTTTACTCTACTTCTCATATATATACGTATATACATTTAAACAAATAGTGGCGCTTAACAAACAAATGGTGGTTATTGGAAAGGCATTTATAAATGCCTGGTGGTCATTTGACTGGCAAAAGAAAACAAGGCAGTTAGTGAGCTATTTTGCATTCCAGAAAAACTGAACTTACATTCATCAGATGGACATAAACACCTGTCCAAATGAATGATAATGTATTTAACTGTAACTGTTGGATGTGTAAACTAACAACTTCATCAATCAACTTAAAAGATGTATACAAAGAGGAATCAAGGAAACTTGGAATTAGTGAAAAGAACCACCTATTCCTCTCAGGCATCATCAAAGCAATGTCAGCTTCCACACAGGTGGCTCATCTGTTTTCAGCTTTCCTGTTGTTGCCTTGCAGTGTGAATTTGCACAGATTAATTTGATGTCCTGTCCTTTTGCAATTGACTTTTCACTTGTAAGTGCATTATTTGGTAATCTGGATAAAAAAAATTAATAGAAATAATTTGCAAACCTTGATGGCATAAATGAAAATAAAATTATTCATAGTTTTGATCAAAAAGTGATTTGAAATGTTCTATGTGACTGACAATGAAATGTGTTTTTTGCTGAAAGACAAGATTGTCATATTTTCCCTGACATGGCGGCGCAGACTTTGATATTTTCGTGCACTGCGTTGCCTGCGCATCTACTCCCCCTTCTCATCTCAGTCCCACCCAGCGGCGCAGCTCAGAAGGAGGGAGGGGAGAAGGCGTGGAGTGGGTTTGACACAGCCGATCTTCACCAATCACACCAGCTCCTCGCCTCACTTTAAAAAACGCCGCTGGCGAGGCGCATGGCAACTTTCGAGGATGACTGAGCCCCTCCCAGGAAAGTGTCCGATGCCTAAGTGAGTGACCATTATGCATGCCAAACGCGCTTGCCATGTAGTCAGATGAGATACTGATCAAAATATCTAAATTTCGGTCTGACAGTATGTGCTGACTCAAATAGTTGCATTGAATCGTGGCTGTTGCGCACGACTCGCCGGTTTATGAAAATGCACTTGCCCAGCAGTGCCCCACTGGCACACAGAGTTGACCAGGTCTGGGGTGGCAGCGCACCGGT
This sequence comes from Chaetodon trifascialis, assembly GCF_039877785.1. Lineage (NCBI taxonomy): Eukaryota > Metazoa > Chordata > Actinopteri > Chaetodontiformes > Chaetodontidae > Chaetodon > Chaetodon trifascialis. The sequence goes on from NC_092072.1 coordinate 25,335,957, forward strand.
GTGGACTGAAATGGACCGAAAATACAAATCTGCTGGCTGATTATGACGACCCCTCCCCTTACTGCGCTGCAACGCCCATCCTGGCACACCTCTGTGCGCCTCGGTTTACCAAAATACCAAATGCGCTGCACGCCTGCCTGCGCTACACGAAATACCACTACGGTGCGCACCCTGCGCCCCACCAGTGGCGGGAACGTAAATACAGCCCATTCTGTAATACTAATTTCCAGTTACCAAGAAGGTGATCGCAAATTTAGATTATGCCAAATCAAGGCAATTGCATTCTCAGGATATAGCTTGAGTGAATTTTAAATATAAACATGTTGAAAAGTGGTTTGATCACCCTTTTGAGTCATGCAAATGTTTCTGTGGCTGCAAAATGATTGTGAATATTCCAGTTATTCAAATACTTCTGCTTCTCTGGATGGAGTGTATTTAGGATCCAATCTCAGTGACATCTCTCTGATATCTGATAACTTTTGTTGGCTAAAAAAAAAAACATGTTTAGTACAATTGTTGATGCAAATTCATTTCAATATGATGAAATTTTCAAATCACAATAAAAGTTGTCTCATGACAACTCTTTAATGTATACAAACCCAACAATTCCCCAGTGGACACGCACTTGACAGTGGCAGTGAGGGAAAGCTTTCTTTTATCCGGTAGAAACCTTGAGTTCTGGGTGGGCGGCAATCTGCCTTGACTGGTTGGGTTGACAGAGAGACAGAGAGAGACCAATGACAATATTAATAATAGCTAAAATAATAGAATGACAAATAACAAAATAGTGTGATAGTACAAGTGTATTGTATGTGTATGATAGTATACATTATGTATATATTAATATATGATCTTATATGTATATGATAACAATAATATGTATATAATAATAGAAATATGACTGACTTATCAAACAGAGCCATGGCAGTAGGCACAACCATGATCCTCAATCCATGGGCAGTCAGGAGTCATAGGAACCTACCAGAAAAAAAAGAACTCCTGGGAAGGAGTCAGGTTTGTAACATACATTAATGGGACATGAATGCGTAGAGATGGAGAAGAGGCGGAGATAGGAGCTCAGTGTATCATGAGAAGTCATAATAATGACATAAAATTTTGATGTATAAGATACTGTAAGTAGTATAAGGTATCATACTCAATAGATACTTCATTTGTCAGTGATAGTGTATTTTAAAGGCCTAACCTAAACTCAAACTGTACTTTTCCATACCGTTTTATCATTCATATGAACTGCATTACTACATACAGAAAATAAAAAAATGTAATATGAAATGTATTGTCTGTTGTATTGTGTTGAAGTAAAAATTCACAGAACTTATTAAGACCTGGTTGGTGAGACAAATGAAAGACTGATGACAATAACAGTGATATAGTTAGTATGTTAATTCAATTAGAAATGACCCATATACTGTAGATATTCCCTGCTATTACACCTCACAATGACTTTGTCTTAATAGTTGGGGCAGTAATCCTGTAATACAGAATTAACAACAGTAGAATCATAGTATTATTCATTCAAATCAGTATGGTAAAATTGTAATAACCGCAGTAATGCAGTGCAGTAGTTAGCACTATTGCTTTACAACAGGGTTGTGGGTTGTTTCCCCATTTCTGCATGGATTTCCTGACAGAGCACAGGTCAGGGGGGTCGGGGTCTGAGCCTGGTGTCTGTATGTGTTAGCCTTATTACTGACTAGTGACCTCTCCAGATGTACCCTGCCTCTTCTTAAGTGTGAATTGAGATTTGCCCCAGCCCTCTCATGTTAGATTAGCAGATATATATAATGGGAGAAGGAAAATTACATTATGAAAATGAAAATATTATGCCAATGGGTTCTAAATGTATGTGACCCAACACAAGGTAGGAGGAGAGATGTCAGGTCTCTATCAAGACTCAGTAGCCATGATAGTCCTTGGAGTTTTGACACAACATCTCTGCTGCTATAGTATAGTAAATGGATAGCATGAAAGCTATGATCAGCAACATGAAAGAAAGTCTGTCAACCGGGTCAGATGAGGTCACTGTGCTACAGGTGACAGTTGCTGAACTGAAAACAGAGGTGGCTAGTTTAAGGAGAAGACTGAGGACATGGAAGAAAGGATGCAGAAATGCAATTTTTGCATCATGGTTGTTGCACAGGGACCCGGCTAGAGCTCCACTTCAGGGCTGTGCAGAGACCTTTGGAGGGGCAGGTGCTCAAAGTTAAAAGGGGGCACATGGAGCACGAATTTGAAACACCATACAGAAACATACCTTGTAATATGTACCTTGCAATCAACCGGTTGGTTGAATGGTAGCAACCCATATTCATAAAGAATGTGACATGGAATCACAACATACCATATCATTGTCCACACCTCATATATTTGTTAGAGGCCAGTGCAAAGCAAAATTAGTCTCTGGTTAGGGCTGGGCCAATAGAACGATAGCGATATGTCTCGCAATAGACACGCCATCAATATCAATATAAAATGCGTTCGATAAAGCATTCGATAATTTTTTTTTCTTCGTCGGAAGAAACCTGAAGTTGCAAAGCGAGGTTGGTTGCATGAACAAAGGCACTCGCTCTCAGGTAACTGAGCAACATAGGGAGTAATCGCTGATCAGTGAGAGAGACAGGCTAACACGCCAATCATGTAACATTATCAAGTTCGGTTGCGCCGTGTCGTTGTCACGTGTTTGCTGCTCCGCGAGGAGTGAGATGAGAAATAGAAAGTGAGTCCTGCAGCGAGCGAAGAAATCGTCGATAGAACAGGGAAAGTCAGCTCGCCAGTATTTGGGATTTTATGAGTCGGACTGTAGTCAGACCAATGTGGTCTGTAATTTATGCAAGACTTTCGTCCCCACCAAGAACAGTAATACCACAAACTTGTTTAACCACCTTAGCCGTGCTCACTCGGACCACAGCACCACCGCACAAGCAGCTGACCACCATGCAGAGTTGCTCTGCTTCTGTGCCTGATGACAAATCATCTAAAAGGCTGTACTGTATATCATGTTTGTTTGTTTGTATGTTACAGATGTCCAGTCTACCTCAGTTTCTGCTATGTTTCTAAAATACTGCACATATTTGAAAACATTTTATTCACCAGAGGGTGAATCAGCTTGTGAACTTTCTGCACTAAACCTGCAGAAAAAAGTTCTCAGGTTTCTCTCTGTTTACATTTTTACACTTTTTTTACATTTATTATTTGAGTGTTTTCCATGGTTGTGTTGACATTTCCTTTCTGCCTTGATAGCTGAGGGATTATAATCAGAGGAAGGTTAAATTTAAAATAAAAATGTTTAAATTGAATGTATTTTTCTCCTGATCCTTATTTTATATAGGTCATAAAAAATATCAATAATTATCGATATCGACCAATATAAAACACTTATATCGCAATAGAGTTTTCAGCCATATCGCCCAGCCCTATCTCTGTTTTACCTGATGGGGTACATTGAACAGCTTCTGTTGAGGGGGTTGGTGAGGAGGCTGCTACTGCTGATATGACATTTCATACCTTTTCAAAAATTGTACTGTATAGCCACGAATTTAATCCATTCATAATCTGCCCTTTATTATTCCTAGTGCTAAATTAATAAAGTAAAAAATAATTAAATGATATAGAAATCATGTATTTAAATATTTTTGTGCTTTTATTCAGTTTGACTATTGAATTTGACAGCAAGGTTCTAAAAGTTATATAATTTGTATGCATATTATATTTAATTTGTGTGTAAATGTTATAAACAAACAAGTACTGATATGTTTAAATGAGAGGCTGAGAAAATCAAAATTCAAATTCTTCTATTATTGTTGTATTTATGTTGTAATAGTCCAAAATTATGTGAATTTGCATATTGCATAGTTTTATTAAAATAACAGTCTATGCCTCATTGCCTCCAGAAACATAGGAAAAAACAGTTTGACAGTAAAATAACACATATCTCTCTAATGCATTTGCCCATGACAAGAGAAACATACAGACACAAACAAACAAACAAAAAAGCCTGACATACTGTCCCCCACAGCACACTGTATGTGGTTAACTAGCGGCTATAACTTGTGAGAGGTGTGTGTGCTGAGTTGGATGACACAGAGGATGTTCATTGCTCACTTCACCTCATCAGTCATCTTGCAAGAATACAACGTGCACAAGCGAATACCGCTGCAAAACCTATTCACCGGACCAGTTGTTTACTCCCTCGGGTCTTCTTCGGTTTCGCTAGACTAGCAGTGGCCGTCTCCAGCAGCGTACCTCTGGTATGAGGGAGAGCCAATAGCCATTTTTACAGATTTCACTGTGAACATTGCACATTGCCAGAGCCTGAGCTGCATTAAATGATGCCAGGAATCTAGGCCTACAAGACATTTGCTCCCTCCAGGCCTTGATTATTCTTATTCTTTTTCTTAATAACTTAGGGAAGACTACAGCTTGCCTGGTTAACTTTGTAAGTTGGAACATCTAGTCTTTGAATCATCATGGAAATGTACATCTTATCTCAAGGAGACATCTCCGTACTGCTGACCAATTCAGTCCTAATCAGCAAGAATGTACCATTTGTGATGCCTACCACAGAATCTGACCACATGTGATGTTATGTTATTGCAATTGGTTGGTTGTATGGATTCCCAGTTATTCTAGTTAACATTTATGCCCCAAACTGGGATGATAATACATTTTTTTTTTTACATCTTTTTCCCATCTTCCTGGCATGGATACACACCATCTCATTCTAGGTGGGGACACAAACTGTGTACTAAATTTAGACCATAGCTCCTCTGACACAACTTCCAAATCAAACTTGTCACAATAAATCCATCTTTTCCTTTGGTCATATGGTGTGACCCTTGACAATGAGTATCTGCGTTCCCATTGCAGACCGTAGTTATCAACCATGGAGACTTAATGCTTTACTTCTTTGAGAAGAATCTTGTGTAAATTTTACTAAATCTGAAATTGTTTTTTTCCCCATAATCAGATTCCCAAATATCATCCTCGACAGTCTGAGAGCCCTGAGGGGCCAGGTCATCTCATATTGTGTGATGCAAAAGAAAGCCAACAATGTACACCTTATAGATGTTATTTTGAAGTCAGAATAAATGTAAAGCCACTCACCCTCAGATGACATATTTAAACAAGGTCTGGCACTTAAAATGGAAATTGACCTCCTTTCAACGTACCAAGCAGAAAATTACATCTTAAAGCATAGGTACGGCTCCTATAACATCGCAGCAAATATGTCAGAAGACCACCATTCAGTACATACCTGAACTTAGTGATAAACAGGGACTAAAGCACACTGACCATTTATAAATAAATTCCTGTTTTCATTGCAAATATTCCTGCCATTATACTTCAGAGCCACCAAAAGATGAATCTGCTTTTTAAATTTTTTTTTTTAAAATGTTGTTGGGAAATCGATCTAGAGCTGGCTGCTGAGTTAGAGGAGGATATCTCCACTAAAAACATCACTGAGGCAATTAGGAGTACATAGGGTGGCAAATCTCCAGGGCTTGATGGCTATCCATCCAAATACTTTAAAACATTCCCAGAAACGCTTGCCACTCTTTTGATTTCTGTTGTTATTTCTGGCTCACATTGGGATCCAGGCTGTTAGCAGGCTGTTATTGTTATTGTCACAGAGCAATCGCTCCCACTCTCTGAGTTTCGATAGTAGGGTCAGCTGACGCGGGTCACACCCTCCATCTATTGCTAGCTGGCGAAATTCCTGTAGGACAACACAGAAAACTAAGTCCCAAAGGCTACTTACGCGGCTAGGCAGAGCTCCTCACTCTGATGCTGCCGTAAGGTCGCGTAGTAACAGTCCAGACTCCTTCGGCTCGGCTATTGCCACCATCTCTGCTGGCCTCCTCCTCCTCCTCCTCCTCCTCCTCCTCCTCCTCCTCTTCTTCTTCTTCTTCTTCTTCTGCTGCTGCTGCTTCTTCTTCTTCTTCTTCTGGTTTAACGGCGGTTGGCATCCAGCTTATTGGTGCATTACCGCCACCTTCTGTTCCAGAGTGTGGACCAAACAGTAGATTTACAGTCTTATTCCTTTACCGAACTAAATCAAAAGCCATATTATACACATAATACTTTAAACCCTCCATACCCATGCCATCTACAACCCTTATTCTTTCATCCCTGCTTATCCATCAAATTCTATCATAAACCCCAGTCCCCCTTAAGAATTCTAACAGCACCCTAATCTGTGCCCTCTCTCCCATACTTAGCAATCCTTTCAATGTGAATTCCTGTATTCCTGTACATGCGCTGGAACCCACAGGAACTTTACCTGACCTCCCTGATGAACTATTCTTGTAACTGACTGAGGGACTGAATACAGTATGTCTTGACGGCTGTTTGAATGGAATGACCTTAAGCTTGCTAGCACTGAAGATGAATCTGAACATATCAATGCCTTATCCAGACCAGCTTTCTCCACCCACCGTAGCGCAACCAGCACTGCTACCATTTCCACTGTGTACACTCCTAATTTATTAGATGTTCTTCTATTAATCCCAATTCCTTTTGCTGGCACTGCCACCCCAAATCCTGTCACTCCTGTCTCAGGTTGTTTAGCACCATCTGTGTATATATGTGTAAAATCACTATACTCTGTCATTACATGACATCTAAACGCACTCACCAAATCACCCGTACCCTTTTCCTTCCTTTTAGCTTCTAACAAACTAAAAGGAAGATTGAATACTCCAAATTCTTTTGCGATATTATTTGCTTCTCTAGCAAAGTTTTGTCTCTGGCTCCTCCCATCCTCCCAGCACTCCTTCAAGACTCCCTTCGTGGGATGAGAATCATTATGCCCCTTCAAATTAGCCCAGTAGTTTGTCATCAATTGCCTTCTTCTGATTTCTAGAGGCATTTCACCCAGATCTACCTGTAGGGCAGGAACTGGTGAAGTCTTTATTGCCCCACTACACACTCTCAGAGCCTGTGCTTGAATCACATCCAAAGAGAGACTTAGCTGCTGACCCATAAGCCACACTGCCATAATCAATCACAGACCTTATCAGTGCTACATATAGCCTCTTCAATGCTGAACAGCTTGCACCACATTCCCTTCAGACTCTAACCTTACTACTGAATCCATGGTATTCCTGCCTTTCCTGAAACCACTCTGATAGCCTGCCAAAAGTCCCCTCTTTTCAAGTTCATAAGACAACCTTTCTGTTATCATCCTTTCCATTACCTTACACATGTTTGAAGTCAGTGCTATTGGCCTGTAACTACTGGGGTTGGATGGATCCTTGCCAGGTTTTCTTATTGGAATCATGACTGCTTCTTTCCAGGCTCCTGGTAACCTTCCCTCCTCCCACACTCTGTTATAAAGCTGCAGCAACTTCACTAATGCTCCTTTCCCCAAATACTTTAACATGCTGTAGCACACCTGATCTTTCCCTGGAGAAGTGGGTCGTGATCTCTTTATAGCCCTCATCATCTCTGCCAAGGTAAATGGCTCATCGGTCATGCCAGCTGTATTTTCCCTCCTGTTTAAGACCCCTGGATACTGAGTCATCGTTCTTTTTCCACTCTGTTTTCCTTCCTCTGACAAGTTTTCTGAGCTATGCACCTTTACAAAAGCCTTAACCATGATCTCTGCCTTTTCCCTGTTGGAAACTGCACAGTAAAAAACCGAGTGTCAATTTAAGTCTTAGAGAGTTTAATTTAACTCCGTTTCAGATAACATTTGGTCCCACTCAAAATTAGAGTAAAATTTACTCTATGGCTACTCCATCTACTCTATGGTCAATTTTTTAGAGTTAATTCTACTCATTTCAGTGTCAAAATTAACAATGAAATGTGTAAAAATATTTAACACTGATGTTTGTTCACACTGTTCAGAGTAATATTATTACACTTTATAGAGTTAATTTTACTCCAAGTTTAGTTTTTAAAATGACACTGTAATGTGTAATAATATTTAATTTATATTTCCCTACAGTGTTGTTTTTAGGTGTTACAGTGCTATATTGCTGAAATGCTGTGATCAAACCTATGAAATGGAAATATAACATAAATAAGTTTACAGTAACAAGATGCTTTAATGCTCACCAGATGAAGCAATAGGGAACAACAAAGAGAGCGGTCTCATTCGCTCCATATGACATCTGTATGTCAAAAGGTCTGGGATAATGAAGGCTGTCAACATGAAAGACAACAAAACCTTGCTTTTGCTTTGTTACTTGAAATGCATGGAAATGTTCTTGAAAAGTTACTGTACATAAAGGCAAAGTGAGCGGCAACACTTTTTCATGTATTATCACAACTGTCTCAATCTGGTAAAAGAGAGGCATTTCACATTCAACAGTACCACAAATGTGGGCGGTAAATAAAACCATTGTGTTTTGCCCAATTTACTTTCATTACCTGAACACTTGAGGGCACTTGCATTACCTTCATAATTTCAGAACCTCCTTTTAACATTTCTAAAGATACCATTTTCCCAGGACCTATGTCTAAGCGACTAAAAGTTGTTGAAGATCGCCAAATGTATGCCATATGATGCTGATGTCTTTTGGCAAGTGTTTTTGTGATATTTTTAAATGACTTGAGCTGTTTCTTGAAAAAATTGTGTTTACCTTCATAGCGCATGCACCAACTATGAAGTACAGGTCCTATTTTTTGGATGCAGCGGGGATAATGGATGAAAAAATGGTGCTTTGGTAAAAGTTTTTTCTGAGGATACAACATTTTGAACAGTTTGTGGTGTTCCACAATCAAATGTTTTAAATACACACGGAGACCTTGAGATAACATGGAAGAAAACACAATGTTAATTATTTGTAGTAATAAAAGAAGTAGGCTCCATTGTTGGTCAGTAGGAGTTACCAAATCTCCAAAGAGGAGAGGAGCATTCCTCAATAAGCACCACGACTGAGCTGCATTCAGTCCCAGATCATTAGAGTCTCCACCTAAATTCACAGTCACTGGTCTGTTGTTTCTCTCCATGAATCCATAATCAAAACTTTGTATTCTTGAATTCAGCTCCTCCAGTGTAACATGTTGTTCTTTAAAATACAAAAACAACAGCTTCAATTCGTACTGGCCCACCCCTTCCAAAATGTCGTGCATCACATCAACTGAGAAGTTTTCAGTTGTGTGAAAATATGTCAATGAATTCAATAAGCTTGAATTCTTCACTCCAAAAACATAAAGAAGAGATGGATTATGAGCCATTTCTTGACAGTGAGCAGTGTGGGTGTCTATTGTGCGTAACACTATTTTGGAAGAATCCTCAGAGAATTCTGGTTGAAAGTCATCTTTTTCAGCTAAACAAAATCTGCAACAGTACCTTGCACTGAGCGACTCCACCAGACCAAAGAAGCTATGTAAGCCTAAATTATCACCAGTAACCTGTATCACACTGCCACGAACACGACCACCAAACAGTGGAATCTCAATACCATCTTCCTCTAAAACTTAAATGTCTCGAACAACAGGAGCAAGAACTTCATTAAAACCGTACCATTTAAGATCTTGTGCATGGAATAAGGCACACAGGTGTATGTTGACCAAACATGAATTCCATTTTGGAGAAAAGTTTCTTAGGGTAAAATATATTGCCCCCAATTTATGAATACCTCGCTTGGAACCGAGAGGATTTGCAACTTCAAAGTCATCATAGAACATTTGTGTCTGCACTGTATGCTTTTCAGTTGAAAACAGAGGGTGACTCTTAAATAAAGATCCATCACAAATATCGCTAAGTCTCGAGTCATCAGTGTCTGAACTTCCCAACATTTCTGCAATATACTTACTTCTATATATTGTCTCCAATGTAGATAAAATTGGAACATACATGAATTTATCTTGAACAACTATCTGATCATATGTTCCAGTCTTTTTATTTCTCCTTGTGTCAAATCTTGAGCCAATTACACATTCAACTGGTTCTACAGTTTCCCACTTGCCTGATAAAAATTTTGATCGCTTGTATTCTGAATTAAGAATAGTAAAAGGATTCTCCAACTCATCAAAACATGCTTCAACTTTCTTACACGTTTCAGTTTCTCTTTGATCACTAAATACATGCTTAATGAGAGTTTCTTTAGCATGCTGCTGGATATCTTGAACAATCTCTTCCATGGAAATCACAACAGAATTCACTACACTTTGGCCAACATCTGCTGTCTTTAAATCAGAAATTACAGCTGCACAGCTATTTACGAGGTCTGCTGATGATAATGTAGACTCTGCCTCTACATGGTCAGATGACACGTCGACATCAGTGGCATTATTTGCATCAAGAACACTTTGGTGAGGTGAAAAATCACCTTCTCCTACAGAATCAGATGAACTGCTTACATGGCACTTGTTAAGGTGCTTTCTTAAGCCAGAAAAGCTACCAAAAGAACGTGAGCATCCCACTTGGCCACATTTAAGATGAAGAGTCCGGCCAGTACAGAGACCATGAATAACCTTAAGGTGCTTTATCAGACTGCTTGGTTTCCCTTGGTCACCTTGGCAGAGAAAACACTTAATGGTTTGATCTTATTTGACACGAACGAAACATTCTTGCTCGCAATTCTGTAACTCTGGGAGTTTCCTTTGTTTCCCCAACGTCAATGTTGTAAACAGTTGTTTGCAGAAAAGTGAAAAAGTTGGCCGGGGAAGAACTGTATGAAGTATCAAAAACATAATGGGCCTTAAACAGTTCGTCAAGGGCTCCCACTGAACCTGTTGCCTTACATGGTAGTGCATACTTGTTGATGACTATGTAGAAGGTGTGGATGTTGCTTCTTGCAAGCCCCTGAGCGAGGAGATAAGGCTGGGTGCTTTGGCTGATGTTATTGAGATGCTGCTGTACACTGGTTCCAACCTATAACCAAACATTCAACAGCAATATTTAGTGACCAACCTCTGACAATAGATCACTATACATGAAACTGAAGTGATGAAAAGCATATTTTAAACTGTTCAGCATACTTTTATGAATTTGATGAGGCGTTCCACAGCCTGACATGCCGACATCTTCCCAGGCCTCCTCCTTCCCTGTGCAGATGGTGGCAGGAGATGGAGGAGTAACAAGATGGTGGACATGTCACTATCCCAGCCTGCAGACCAACAAAAACATCAAGTTAGCATTAAGACAAGATTAAATATATTTGTCACATCCACAATTACTAATATTACAATGCGCAGTGAAATGTGTTATTGTGCCTGTTTCCAGAAATAATAAAATAAAAAGGCACTTTAAAATATAAATTTTAAGATGGATAAAATCTAAAATACTACTGCTACATGTACATTAAACAGACACAATTAAAACAAAACAGTCCCAGTCATACCATTTTCATCCACAGCAGCTGATTCAGCATTCCTCATCAAATCTAGGACCTCCGTGGTCGGTACCAATCCACGGCTTTCTGTGCTAACTTTAGCTTTGAAAATGGTCGGCCACCTTTCCAAAAATTTGTTTGCTGTGAGCTCACCAAACAGCATTCTCAAATCTTGCTCTATCTGTAATGCAAAAACAAAGTTCAGACAGGAGTGATGAGAGACGCTGCATGTATGGTGCCCACTGATGTGTCCCCGCATTTGTGGACTTAATTACCTGTTTTTGTGAGAACAGTTATTCAGGCTTCCCCATTTTGAACAACAGAGGGCGGTAGTAGGCCAGGAATTGCCCCAGAGGCGGAGATTTTCAGGCGCTTCTGCGTAGAATTTCATATGTGTGAAAACTTGACTGAAACAGTGATTTCTTTCCAATTTTCTCTGGTCAGTCTGGTCTCAAACCTCTTCCTAAATCTGTGCATATGCCACTAGTAAATAGATGTGATGCTGTTATGTAAAATGTGATAGTGGCAACACATTTCGTTACATTTAGCAATATTATGATTTTGGTGGTGGCTAACCCTAACCCTAACCCTATGACTCTGTTTTATGTTGCGCCATGGCACAGATAATAAAATATGAGTGAGAACTTGACTGAGGTAGCCTTGTCCTGCCAATGGTGAGACATTTTCTCAGTTCACAGGCAGAGATACAACTGTTAATAGGAATCTGCAACTGGTACTCATAACACATGCTGTATGGGATATTTCAGTGAACTAATGAAGATGTCTTACCAGTCCTGGTGTGTCAAGAAAGCGCAGGAAGAATGAGAAGACGCTGCATTCTTTTCATCATTAACCATTGACTGACGATACTTGAAGGTAGCTTTCATCTTCTCACAGATAGTGTCTTTATCAGCAGAGTGTTTCAAAACAGCAATGGCGGTCTTCAACCGCCATGCAAGGTATCCAGAACCGCTCACTGGATCGTAGTAATGTTCCTGTGTAATAAATAATATGAAGACTGGCTGAGCTATCAACATTTCTAAGGGCAATTATGCTTTTTGTGAGGACCATTTTACTTACATAAAACATAATGTTACATAATGTTCTGAATATGGGTGTTCCAGATATGGAAACAGAGCAACTATCCCCTGTGCGTACAGCACCCTGACACTTTTGGGGGGGATGTCCTAATGCATGAATTCAATGATAACAATTACTCAATTGGACACAATTAAAACCAATCTAACAATATTTATTTGAAGCCTATATTAGTGATGAGCAAATCATTTCACAAAGGGCCACTGTGGCTGCAGGTTTTTGTTCCAACCAACCAAGAGCACACATTTTGACCAATGAGCTGTCTGAAGACTGAGATCAGTTGATTAAATGAGTCAAGTCTGGTGTGCTGCTGCTTGGTTGGAAAAAAAAACCTGCAGCCACACAGCCCTTTGTGGAATGAATTTGCCCACCCCTGGCCTACATGTATGATTCTTACCCATATGTTTGTGTCAACTCAGCAGCAAGTATGTTTATCATCTGTCTTCTGGTGGCATCTTTCAGAGATTCAGTTTTTGCATACTCTTGCATGATTTGATCACTGCCAGGTTTTGTTGTGAGGATTTTTTCAATCAACTTAAATGGAAGCAAAACATACAGTGAGAAATGTTTCAACCATATGTACGATGGGAAAATGATAACAGAAAAACACTCCCCATCAAAGAGAATGAAATTGAGATTAAACTTAACAACAATGTCCACTACCCACCTCTTTTGCCTCATAGTTTCTGTGGCATGGCCTTTTAGGTTGACTTTTAGGTTGATAGTATCCTCAGATGTTCCTGAGCATGATGATGATGACAGAGAAGCATCTGTGCATTAAGAAATATGGACAAAACAGAAGCATATTAAATGGAACTGTTATTTGATTATATCATATTATATATTATATTACTCCCATCCCAACCTTTGAGTTTAATATGATCACATTTGTGAATGGTCAGTGATTACCAAGTTCTTCATTGCTCAAAGTGACTCGGAAGGTTCCAGGTGACTCCTTCACTATTTCTTCTAGGGATGCACATGGTTAACTGTTTAACCGTTAACCGATAACAGGAACATTAACCGATTAATACTAACGGTCAATTTTGTTTTTTAGCTACGTAAGTCAATCAACTCATGGGGGCGTGTCGAGTTCATAAGTTCGTGGCTATTACAACGGACTGCTGGATCGCGCTCACAACAGAGAGCCGTCCTGTTAACGCAGAGCATGCCAGGTAGACACACAGCTGATAACTCACAGCTAAACTGGTTGATGCAGTGGAGACGTGGGGACTTGGTGGGAAAGTGTCCGCATGCGTCCACGACAACGCGCGCAACATCGTGGCAGCCAACTCTCCCAAGCAATAGGAGACGATTGAAGCCTACAGTACTGTTAATTATCTAAATCTTGTAGCTTTTTTTTACATTTTAGATGAGTAATCTAGGGCTGCACGGTGGTGCAGCAGGTAGTGCGCGTGCCTCACAGCAAGAAGGTTGCCGGTTCGATCCCCGGGTCAGGCGGGGCCTTTCTGTGTGAAGTTTGTATGTTCTTCCCGTGCATGCGTGGGTTCTCTCCGGGTACTCCGGCTTCCTCCCACAGACCAAAAACATGCTCATTAGGTTAATTGATGACTCTAAAATTGTCCGTAGGTGTGAGTGTGAGCATGAATGTTTGTTTGCATGTGGCCCTGCAATCAGCTGGCGACCAGTTCAGGGTGTACCCCGCCTCTCGCCCATTGTAGCTGGGATAGGCTCCAGCCCCCCGCAACCCCGAAAGGGATAGGCGGTATAGATAATGGATGGATGGATGAGTAATCTAACTATTTGCCGTCATTGTAAATCTGCAGTTCAGCACCGGACAGCGCTGAGTCAGTGACTCTCTGATTCCAACCTTTCCTTACATGGAATGGTGTCGGAATGGTGGGACGTTTGTGTGTTGGAATAGCGGTATTTTGGGATGGTGGTATGTCGGAATGGCAGTATGTCGGAATGGCAGCATGTAAGGACATTTAAATCTTATCAGTTAATCGTTAAAGGGCGTCGGTTAACGGTCATAAAAAAAAAATAAAAATGTGCATCCCTTTCTTCAAAGACCTCTGCGTCAACTTCTGTGTCAGTTTGGTCAAATACCTTCATATCTGGCTGCCTACCTTCTGGTATGTTGAATTTTAGACACACTGAAGTAAAGAAAGGAAAAGGATGATACAGAAATTGTAACAAAACTTTTAAGACCATTTCCTTCTGACGAGAATGAAAACCATTACTAAGTAGAATGTCTTCACAAAATGCTCTTGAGTTTATGATCAATTAGGTGTAAACCAAGTAAAAAGTTGTGATATTGTTTCATCCTGATGTACTCACTAACCTTCTTTCATGAATGCATCCAATGTTAGGTCAGACAGCCTAACATACTTCTACTCCCCGCCAACATACAGCAGCATATTCTATCAAAATAAACAAGGGTTAAAAAATGTCAACCAAGAAAAAACAAACATGCTTACATTGTTCTATAACCTGAATATACTTTTGCGCTCAATTTTAACTACTTGATTACTGTGAACAACAAGGCAAAGTTTACATAGTTAACATATGATAAACAAATCGAAAATATTTATTACAGAGCTCTATAGAATGTTGAAGTCTGATTGGTCAATCGCTGCATCATGTCATCTATTTCTGTATAACAGACCGTTGTGGGCGCCCTCTGATCACGACATAAACCCATAATCTCTTGTTTATGACAGATAAAACTACACAATACACATATCATAATGTGTGTATGGTAATCCATTGCTCCACGGATTGATTTCTCGACGGCTTCGTTATGTTCACGGTCGGGAGGAGGGTTAGCAAAACAGAAAGAAAGTGACTGGACTTACACGATTGACAGATTAATATGCTAAATGGCGCAATTTATAAATCGATAAAAGTCTTCTTTTATCAGCATTGTTTCAAACAAGTTGTTTAACGCGTCATCCGTGTAATAAAAGGGGCAATGTAGAGTGAACCGGTCGTTGTGGGAAAATAAACTCTGATAAGATGAATGGAACCGCGACTCCGACGAGCACCACTTAACGTAATTCCTCAGTCACAGCAATTGCTAACTGGTGTGCGCGGCGCAAGTCGCCGCTGTTTGCGTGTTTGCCACTTCATAAAATGGTGAACTGACCGATTGAATCGTCAGTTGAAGTCACACGGGGGCAACAACGGCAACCTGTCGTATACTTCACAGTTTCAAACTAATTAACGGTTAGCTTTACAAACGATTAGCATACTAATAAACCGTAACATAACGCGACTTTACCACAAGACAGCATGCATCTGTGCGTAACCAGCGTTCAGAAAAAACATGTAGTTAACATGTTCCAGACTGCACTGTAGGCATGTAGAAGCTCAAACTCAATCAGAATGTCGAACTTCTTTACTGTTAGCAAGCTAACGTAGTTGCACGTGACATGTAACGTTAGCTACGGGACATGTCATTCAAAAGAGGAAAGGCAACATGTCCTCAATCGACATCCATGATGTCTTATAAAACCGTGTTTAGTTGGAAAGCAATTAAACGATGTAGGAATGTTAACGTTACTTACCGTGGTGCCACTCAAGACTAACCTCCCCCTGAAGCTTCAAGACGTGATGACTGGCGCGCAATCATGTAGAGTTAAATCTTCAGTGTATGTCTGTTGACTTTTACACTCGCTTTTAACTCCACTCCGAGAGTGGGTTTACTCTCCATATAGCTGTAAATACTCTATCTAGGTTAAAATAGGTTGACTCTGAATTATTGACACCCCATTTTTTACTGTGTGCTGTCTCCTCCTCAGATGTTATGACCGGATAGTCCCATTCCCTTCTGTCCCCTCCCATCTTCTTTATCATTCCCCATACTTCTCCCACTGGTGTAGTTATTCCTATTTCATCACAGAAATCCCTCCATCTTGCCCTCTTGGCTTGACATATTGTTCTTCTTACCACTGCCTGTGCCTTTTTGTACTGAATCAAATTCTGCATGTTATGGGTACTTTTAACTTGTCTGAACGCTCTGTTCCTATTTCTTATTGCCTGATGACATTCTTCTGTCCACCATATGGTACCATCTTCCTGTTCCTCTTGCCTTTACTCTTGGGTATAGCGCCATCTGCTGCCCTTATAATTGCTGAGGTAACCTGTTTATTTATCTCATCAATGTCTCCAAGCATTTCTATCCTCTTCATTGATTCCTCATTCAATCTCTGAAACTCATCCCACTCTGCTTTTTGAAACACCCATTTTCCGATTCCCCCACTTTTTCTCACTTCTCTCCCCCACCATGCATAAGACTGGGTAATGATCACTTCCTATTGTTGATGTTGTCCAAACTTCCCAGTTACTGATTCCAGCCAATGTGTTAGACAGTAAAATAATATCCAGTGCTGATTCAGTACCCGCTGTTACGTTTACCCTTGTTCCTCTGCCATCGTTCACACACACCAAATCCCTTTCATCGATCAAATCTTCAATGACGTGTCCATTCGTATCTGTCTGTAACCCTCCCCAACATTGTGTTGTGAGCATTGAAATCTGCACACCAAATGACCTTATTTCTGTCTAGTCCTTTTATCCTTAATAGGCTATCCAAAATCAACCTCTTACATGGATTATAGTAGTTAATTATAACCACTTTCTCCCCTCTTTCCCATACTTCCACCACGACATATTCCTGGTCCACTCCCTTTTCCAGTATCCTATATGGAATATCGTGTTTGATAAATGTAGCGCAACCTCCTCCTCCCCCTTGGTTTCTGTCTTTCCTTATCACTGTATACCCATGTATCACAAAGTCTAGATTTGGTTTTAACCACGTTTCCTGCACACACATTACATCTGGTTTTTCACCCATCTCTTTAATGAAATGCTTGAATTCCTGGCCATTAGCCAGTAAGCTCCTGGCATTCCACTGTAGGATTATTACCATAATTAGTATTAACCAACCCATGGTGTTTGATGACTTGACTGATTAGTGAGGTTGTACCTCACTTCTTCCCATGTCAGTTCTCCTAATCCCAAATGATGAACTGCTGCTTTAACAATCAGCTGGATTTTTTCACTTTTTGATTTCACCTCAGCCGTGCTGTTGACCACCCCTGCAATGAATGTTACCAAATCCTTTTTATCCACATACATCCTGTCATATGTTCTTTGTTGCCCCTCTCGACTTCCCATTACTCCTTGACCAATAGTTTGATTATTCTGCCCCCTTGACACTCTTACAGCTTCAGCATATGATCTCTTTCTTTCCACTCTTACTTTTTGGATATTGTTCTCCCTTTTCATAACCTCACATCCTCCATATGCTGCGTTATGGGCTCCTCCACAGTTACAACATTTTGGTTGCACCCCTGTTCCACACCCTCCATACTCATGGTCTCCCCCACACCTAGCACATCTCCTCTTCTCCTTGCAGTTCTTGGCTATGTGTCCAAACCTTTGACAGTTAAAGCACCTTAATGGTTTTGGAACATAAACTCTCACTGGGTAGCTCATAAAACCCAGGAAAACTTTCTTAGGCACACACTCTCCCTCAAACTCAATCAATACAGTTTTACTATCCTTTTTCACTCCTTCTTTTGTTGTCTTTATTCTTTGCACATTCATTATTTTTCCTTTGATATTTCTCTTAAGTTCCTCCAAAGTCACACTCAGTGACACCCCTGTAATCACTCCTTTGCATCCACCACCATTTCGTGCTCCACCCTCCCTGTGCTTGCCACCTTGTTTTTCCCCAACTCTTTCAGTTTGAGTGCCTTCTCAACTTGCTCTTTATTAGCACATTTCACCAATAAATTGCAATCACTCAGGACCTTTGCAAACTGTATGTCTCCTATTTTATTTGCTAGAATTGTTGTTAGCACAAGGGGGTTAAGCTTCTTCATGTTTTCTTGTGTCTTTTCATTGAATCGTATGATGACAAAACAATTCTCAGGTTTCTCCTTCTCAATATGCTCAGCTCCTTCCCCCTCACTGCTATAACTGTCATCATTGCCATTCTTCTTCCTTTTATTCCTCCCATTACTCCATCCACTCGTTCCCGTTTCAAAATCCCAATCTCCCCCTTCCTCCTCATCCATATCTGCCCAACTGCCTACTTCTGATCCATTCACGGAACAGTTGTGCTCAACCGCCAGGGAATTATTTTCATCTCGACTGGGGATTCCCACACTCTGCTGATTATTTTTACCCCGTCCATGCCCGGCTGGTGCTGCCGCCATCTCCTCCGACTGCTGCTCTCCACACTTCCTGCTTCCGCTCATCCAACTCTCGTGATCGTTCTCCAACTCCAAACTCCCACACACCCCCCCGCTCCACCTGCTCCCCTCTCGCCCCTTTGTTTCCGTGTGCGCCCAGTGAAGTCCCTCCTCCTCGTATGCACTTGGTTGCTCACCACTACACTCTTAAAAATGTTGGGTTAAAAACAACCCAATATGGGTTATTTTTTAACCCAACACTGGTTAAATATTGGACAGAACACATGCTGGGTTATTTTGACCCAACAAGTTGGGTTGGTTTCCTTAAACTAACAGTTGGGTTGTTTATACAACCCAGTTGGGTTGTTCATATAACCCAACCATAGGCTCAATTTGACTATACTGCTGGGTTCTTTCTACTCAATCAGTTGGGTTGCTAATTTCTAATTATTAATATTTTATTCTAATTATATAATATTGTTATGGTCATTATTTATTGATTAAATATATTCTGACACACAAAATTAAGAAAAAAATATTTATTAAAATTCAAAATTCATTGAATACAAAATATTTTAACTAACAAACTTTCAAAACTGTTTTGCAACATTTTTTTAAGAATAATTATCAACGTTTAAAATTTACAGAATACAAAAATATTTTCATTTACAAACTGTCTGCAATTGTATAAAAAAAGTGACAATCTTTTCAGAACAAAAAACATTAAAACTATCTAAAAACAATATCTGAAAACAATTGCACGAACTATATTTACAGAAGAAACTGGGTGTCCTGGCCTAACCGGGGGCCTGGAGCTGGCTCCTGAGAAAGCCAACTGCTGACGAAACGATTCCCTCAATTTCAAAAACAACGCTTTGGAGGAATTGCCATGTTGGCATGCACTCTCTCGGGTAGTGCAAGTCGAACACATAAAAACTTTTGAAACAGGTATCCACCGCAGCAAGTGCTGTTTCGGCCTCAATCGTGCTCCCCTGAGAATACTGTGTCCCGTTCTCCAGCACGAGGACATAGGGGCAGGATCTCAACTTTTTTGCCTGGTCAAGATATTCCACCATGTTGGTCCCAACCTATGATGAGAAATAAAAGAAATAAGGTAAGTATCTCTACCAGGCCAAAGCAAGTATCATTAGCTCACAACTCAAGCTCTTTCAACCCCTTCCTACCCCAACTTTGTTGAACCCCCTTCCACTGCAGTTACATCTAAAGTCTTCTGGGGTGTCTCCACCTTTGCACATCTACACACTGCATTTTTTGTGCTTTCTTCTTTGCAAAACAGCTCCAGTTAGGTCAGATTGGAGAGCATCTGTGAACAGCAATTTTCAAATCTTGCCAAAGATCCTCAGTAGGATTCAGGATTCATATTTAGCTCCATCCAGCCTCACATCAACTCTGAGCAGCTTCCCTGTCCCTGCTGAAGAAAAGCCCCCCACAACACGATGCTGCCACCACCATGAACCTGGACACACCATCCACAGTGTGAAACATGGTGGTGGCAGCATCTGCTGTTCACAGATGTTTTGTTTTGCAAAGAGGAATGGACAAAAAACGCAGTGTGTATATGTGCAAAGCTGGTAGAGACACACCCCAGAATACTTTTAGCTGTAACTGCAGTGAAAGGTGATTCAACAAAGTATTTAGACCCCTCTGTATCAGAGGACTGAATATCATATCATTTTTGTTTCACTTCTCAAATGTGTTACCTTGTGTTTGTCGATCACTGAAAACCCCAATAAAAAATATTTAAGTTTGTGGTTGCAACGTGACAAGGGGCGCATAAGTGTGAATAACACTTTAATAAGTGTGAATAACACTTATTAAAGTGTTATTCACACTTTAAGATTCGTCCACATAAGACTTATTTAATAAGCAAAAAAAATGTTTGTCGTAGTGCCTTTGACAGTGAAATCATGCGGCATGTGCAGTCTTCCTATGAGAGTTATAACTTTTAAGAATTGTGCTTTGTGAAATTAGTAACATTATCTAACGTCGCACTGTCATTCATTCCAAGGATATAACGTTTTCACCATGCCCTTTGTTATATAAAGATGAATGTTTCCTTCCAACTTTTTAAAACAACAACTGAGGTTGTTTCTAAATGAATTTATGTTTTGATTCATGCTCAAAGGTGAATTACTTACAGGTTGCACATCCATGAATGCTCTTCTTGATTCATCAATGCTGGCCCGGACCAGCCGTCTGCCTTTTTTATACACTGGTGGAGGGAGCATGGTTGGCAGCAGCGCCAGGGCTACTTCCCCCTTGGCATCTGTAGGAGAACAATTATGGGTGTCAATATAGACTTGAATAGCTGTAATACAATAAAAAAAAGTCAAATTGCCTTCCAAATCGGCAGCAATTGCCGTCCAAATCCATCTATAATTAAAACCAAATCCCATCAAGCTAACTTGCATGTAACAATCCTCTTTGAGCATCCCCCTATTTCAAGATTCAAGATTGCTTTTATTGTCATTGAGCGTGGACATGTCAACGAAATTAGCATTGCAACCCCCGTGTAGAAGAAAGATAATAAAATAAGATAAAGTAAACTCACAGTAAGATAAAGTAAACTCACAAGCATAAAAAGTCAGCATTCAAAACGTACATACAATATACATAAAATGCAATGAAAATATACCAAAAATGTAATAAAAATCTACATAAAATGCAGTGAAATAGACTGAAATGAAGCGGCGATAAAGTAAGTACAGTGTGTGTACTTAAATGTTAAGTACACAGAAGGTGCAGGTGAAGGTGGTCAAAGTGCAGTGTGCAAAAGAAGTGTCCTCACAGTCTCTCCCTCCAATACGTGGGAGTGACTGTGTCAGGGTGCAATGGCTCTGACAGCTCTGGGGAAGAAGCTGTCCCTCAGTCTGTTAGTGGTTGTTCGGATGTTCCTGTACCGCTTTCCTGATGGAAGCGGTACAAACTGTCTGTGGCCCGGGTGGCTGGGGTCCGTGGCGATGGATCTTGCTCTCTTCTCGACCCGGCCTGTATATATAGAGTCCAGGTCAGGAAGGGGGAAGCCCGCGATGCCTTGTGCAGTTTTTACCTCCCGTGCCAGTTGTTTCCTCTCTGTGCCGTGCAGCTGCCATACCATACTGTCACACTGAGGCAGAGGATACTCTTGATCATGGCCCTGTAAAAGTTCATGAGCAGCCGAGAGGAAAAGTCCAGCCCGTTTCAGTTTCCTGAGGAAGAGAAGCCTTTGTTGTGCCTTCTTAACCAGGCGGGAGGTGTTCATGGACCAGGAGAGGTCAGATGTGATGTGGAGGCCCAGGAACTTGATGTTGTCCACACGCTCCACCACTTCTCCGTCCATGAGGAGGGGGGCGTGATCCGTCTTCCTGGACCTCCTAAAGCCCACAATGACCTCCTTGGTCTTCCCTGTGTTCAGAACCAGGTTGTTGGCTGAACACCACTGGGTGAGCTGGTAAATCTCCTCTCTGTAGTGGGTCTCGTTGTTGTCTGAGATGAGACCCACTACTCTAGTGTCATCCACGAACTTCACGACTGTGTTCGTGGGGTGGATGGCAGCACAGTCATGTGTGAACAGGGTGAAGAGAGCTGGACTGAACACACAGCCCTGTGGCATGCCCGTGCTGAGGACCAGAGGGGATGATGTTGTGTTCCCTATTCTCACCACCTGAGGCCTGTTGGTGAGAAAGTCTCTAATCCAGTGGCACAGTGACGCAGGCAGACCCACCGCGTGTAGCTTCAGCGCCAGCTTGTCTGGGATAACGGTGTTAAAAGCTGAGCTGAACAAATAGCATCCTGACATAGGTGTTAGGCTGCTGCAGATGGGTCAGGGCTGTGTGCAGGGTGATGGAGACAGCATCCTCTATAGACCGATTGCCTCTGTAGGCAAACTGAAGGCTGTCTAGGTCCGAGGGGATGAAGTCTCTGATGTACCTGAGAAGAATCCGCTCAAAGCACTTCATGATTACCAGGGTTAGTGCAACAGGCCGGTAATCATTCAGGCAGGTGGCAGACGTCTTCTTAGGCACCGGTATGATGGTGGAGGACTTGAGGCACTCAGGAACCACTGACAGCTGCAGGGACAGATTGAAAATGTCCAGGAACACTCCTGCTAGCTGGTCAGCACATGCTGGTCAGCGCCTGACACCTTATCCGGTCCTGTAGCTTTGCGGGTGTTGATCCTCCTCAGGGTGGATGTCACCTGGTGCTGCTGCAGGATGAGGGGCTGGTGCTGCTCCTCCAGCCGGGGTGGATGTGTAGCTTCTCTGCTGCCTGACGTGTCAAAGCGGGCAAAGAAGCTGTTTAAGGTGTCAGGCAGGGTGGAGGAATCAGATCCACTGAAATGTGGTCTGACATGCCCAGGTGTGAAGCTGCTGCAGCCTTGTAAGCAGCAGGGATGTTACAGTAGACCTGATCCAAAATGTTATTGTCTCTGGTAGGAAAGTCTATGTACTTATGGAATTTGGGAAACACCGCCTTCAGTTCAACATGATTAAAGATGCTAACGTCCCGCCACAATCACAGCGTTGTCAGGTTGTCATTCATCTGCCCGCTGATTAGACAGTACAGCTCCTCTAATGCTAGCTTAGCATTAGCCCGCGGTGGGATGTAGGCAGCCACAATAACAATGGATGAGAGTTCTCTAACCAGCTTGAATGGTCGGCATTTCACCTCTGTAGACACTTTTCTTAAACTATCCTGATGAAGGTTAACGAGCGAAACATTGAAAATAAAAGCTGTGCAGTTAACAGTGTGCGGGAGCCTTTTTCTAATTTTGATTCAGTCTGGGTGGCACCTCACTCCAACGCACCCGTGACACGAGGTGTGCTGAGATTGTTTCTCTTCTTTTAAGTGTCATTAGGTTACAAGAAAATCATGGTATAAAATCAGATATTTGCACAACATATAAAATTACCCCGAGCTCTCTGTTCATCCGCATCGGTGAGTTTCCCTTCGCATTTGGCCAGACTTATTATCTTGTCTGCATAAAGACCAAGTACGCCAAGTTCGGACTTATGAACTTGGCAGTTCGGACTTAGCAAGTTCAACTTGGGAGTACAGTCTCTCCAGGACGGGAGGACACAGGACCATCATTCTACAATTGAGACATGCTAACGTCATCAAGTACGCACTTGATGACGTTAGCAGGACGACACTTTAGAGCAAATTTTAAACTACGCGCTATCGTGATGAATCGACCACAGATTTTAAGGTTTAACATTGACTTTCTCACATAAAATAATCTTAAAACCACATTCCGTACTACTAAAACAGTAGTATTTCGAAACTTGTAACTTATAGTTGTGAGTCCTCTCCTCCGCCATCGTTGCTACGAAATGCATTCTGGGATACGTGGCTGCCCCAAGTCCACACAAGTCACCATCTGATGCATCCTCGATAAAGTGGGAGGGGCAAGAACACATCCGGGTATTTGAGTGTACTTGTCGAGATGCTGACTTTTGAATTGGAACAGTACTTGGACTCAGAGTGATGACGTTTCTCAAGTACACAAGAACACAAGTACAGAGAAGAACGCATATTGAGAAACGGCCACACTGTTGTTAACATTTATATTACATTATACAATGTGTCCCCAGTGATGTTATGTGTTTCCCCTAAATAGACTTTACTTGGGTGGTCTGCCCAAGAAGATTAAAAACTGTCCAATAAGATGGTTTCACAGGAAAACACAACTAATAGAGTATTATCTCTAAAGCATTAGCTGAATACTGCACAGACAGGATGATGCAGGATTACAGGCCGCATAATCAATGTGATGCCACAGAGAATACCTTCATGCTTCGACAAACATCTCACATGAAAATCAGGCACGGACATTGTATTACCTGGTATTACTACTGTCCTTGGCACAGAGGGAGATGGAGACATCTGTGGCCTGGGCCGGTCCGAGCTCCGCAGTCGCTTTCTTATGTTCCTGAGCCTCTCCTCCAGAAACCCAGTGGCTGGGTACTTAGAGCGCCCCTGGGTGTACCACGTATCCTTACAAGATAAAAAAATACCCATTTAAGTCCATGAGCCTAAACGTCTACTTGACCCTGAACATTTCATTTAAATTACAAAAATCTTAACGCCACACAAAATACTCACAAAACCACTGGCACTTGCATCTTTTAAGCAGGGGAAAGAATTTATTAAAGCTGAAGCCATGGCAGTTTTTGTCACAGCTGATGGTCTGAAAATGGCAAAAACATACAAATAATATCATTAGTTGTCACACTGTGAAAAACTAACTAAATGAATGATTTGCTTTATTTGTCACTTATACATGTAGTGAAATTCCATTAACAGTGATGTTAGACAAGTAGCATTATTTAAAATGGTTAATGGTCTATTATATTGAGCTTTTTTGTAATCAACTTTCTGAAAAAGAATATTTCATTGGTATAGGGTTTACCATTTCTGAAACTATACCTAAAGCATTGCATTCACAGATTCTCTCCCTCACACTCTTTCCTTTGTATGTTGCGTCAGACAGCTTGGAGAACAAGTTGAAAGTTGGACTTAATCTAAAAATCCTGCTATTTATTCTGAACCAGAGCAGGGACATATCAGGTGCCCTTTTTAAAAGTCTATGGTATTATTTGGTCAGGAATCAAACACATGACATCTCAAGGTCAGGACAGAAACTTAAAAAACACAACCTTCATTAGATTTTATTCACGTTTCACCGTACTTTTCAATCAGGTGGGACACCAAAATTCTGACCATGGCACGCCTCTGTTATCAACTGGTCCGTGTCCAGGCTCTGAACAATGGCCCTGCCCTCAAGAACGCCGGAAAGGACAGTGCAGATATCCTGAAAGAATACGGCCAAAAAAGGCAAATAAACTACATGCACTGCTATTGTCCAGCTTCAGTGCAAGAGAGGACACCAACACAAAGGTCATTTATTTAGAGATTACTTACAAGTGCAGGAACTGTCTGCAGCATGATTGTGCTTGGAGGTGCAGTCATCTCAGGGGTTGCAGTTGCAGTCATCTCTGTGGGTGCAGGTGCAGTCATTTCTTGGAGGTCATTTGATGAAGCTGGCAATTGGGGTCCTGAGGGTGTGGCTTGTGTGCACACCATTTGCCCAACCTGTGCAGGGCAATTCTTCGTAGCTTTAAGATGAGTTTATGAGTTGAAGCTTTAACACTTCAGCTTCTATGCAGCCTTCCACATTCCTGATCAAATCTAGTAAAAGGATTCTGCAGTAATAAGCAAAAGGTGTGGTCCTGCAGGGCGTCAATAGAAGTCTGCCCTGGAGGCTGGCCCAGAGTTAAATATAAGTTGCAGATCTGCCTGATGGGTGTGAACATTACGCAGTTGTGCTGGATCTTCCAATGTCTGCTGCGCCGAGACTCGTTTATGCACTTTGCACCACCGGCACATATGGTTAGCTGCGAAACTTTCAGAGTAACCAAGGATGGCATTTAAGCCCAAATTGTCCCCGACTACTTGCAGAACAGAGAACTTCACAACACCTTGAAATGTAGGGGTCTGAAGAGGGAGGCCTTCTTTCTCTAGCAACTGCAGCTCTTCAACAATGGGGCACAGAACAACATCAAGGCCATATGTTTTGGCATCATCTGACTTGTATACTGCAAGCAGGAAGTGTGACCTTAAACTGGAGAGCAGATCTGGTGGTAGGCTCCTGATTTGAAAGTAAATATCCAAGGGGGTTGACTGTTTCACATTCATCATTGTAAAGAAGAAGTGGGATAGAAGTCTCTTTCAGGAAGAGTGGATGCGTTTTGCAGTACTCCCCATCAAAGACATCCTTAAGAACTCCACCATCTTTTCTTTGCTGCCAATCAAGGATTTTTTGTAAGACGCCAGGCATTTCAAGGACCTTTTCCAAAAGAAGTTTAAGAGGAATACATTGAAAAGAGTCAAAAACCGCGACTTGTTTGACAGTGCCAGTAGCAGAGTCCCTTTTCTGGATGTAAGAATCCCCAGGAAAAGTTTCCTCGACAGGTTCAATGAACCCTCCAGATTTCACAAAATATTGCATTTGTTTATATTCAGTTTCCAGATCTCGGAAGGGCTCAGCACAGTCTTGGAACTCCACCATGAGTTGTTGTACCTCTGGCCTTTGATCATGTCCTAAACGACTGAAAATTGCCATAGTCTTTGATTGTAGTCCACCCACAATGTCAGAAACTAAACTAGAGGTCTGTTCAACAAAGAAATGAATGCCAGACCAGGTTTGTGAAGAAACAGACCTCAAATGAGCCAGGAACGTAGCTACTCGATCTGTAATACCCTCTGGCTCAATCTCATCCCACTCCTCAACTTCCTCTGCCGGCTGGTCTTCAGCATTAATGAATTCTGGCTGGACTGGATCTTGAGCAAGTACAGGAAGCACCTCCTCAACATTTTCATGCTGCTGTAAGTGTCTTCTAAATGATCGTATGTAGCTAAAAGTTCTACCACAGCCAAGTTCACAACACTGAAAGTAGTTTGCCGCATGATTAACATGATGTACTGCACGCAAATGAATAAAAAGACTTTTCACATCCCCAGGAATTCGAGCTTTACATCTAAAGCAAACATATCCCATGACTTGTATATACTCTAAACTAAAAAGACAAGCAGTCAAAAGAGTAAAGTTGTATGTTGATTGCTTTGTCCTGATTATAATTTAGGATGTGGTGACTTTGCATGCAACTGCCGAACTTACAAATTCATTATGTTTCTTAATGAACTTGAGCCTGTCGCCTATTCTGGGAATCAAGGTGCTGATGTTTGGAAGATCAAGGTAGCCAAAGCTCTCTTCATCAATTGCCTCCTCTGGAACACAGAAAAAAACAACAACATTATAATCACAACACCAAAATCTTTTTAGTGCTTGTGTCTTCCTTGCTATTCATGACTTGCACCTGGTTTCATTATATAATCTGGACCTGTTATGTTATGTCCAGGTGTTACAGAAATTCAGTTTTATTTTACACAATTCACTGCAATAGAACTATTGCAAAATGTTCAAATTAATGGGACAAAATTGTTGTAAACATCCCAGATTTAGCTTTAAGATATTTTTTTTCATCTGTAGTCCTAATTTTGAAATGTAACCAAACCATAAAAACAGACATTATGCACACAGAGGCAAAGAAAAAAAAATGGAGGAGCTGACAACCGAATTTCACACTGAGGTTAATAGAGTATCTATCTGGTACAACACTCAAAATATTTTCTTCCTTAAAATTAATATGGGAAAATAGTGGTCCCTTAGCAGACAGTAGCTTAAGGCTCTATGAATAATTATCCCAATTTATTTATAATAGTAGTGGCTACCAAGTTAATACCAATAAAATAATGTGACATGGAAACAACTTAAATTGACTGACCACTAAACCTGTCAATGAGCCCTGGAAGCTGCCACTCAATCAATTTTGATCTCACGAAGTTGTCCATGAGGTGGGAGAATCAAACTGCAAAACCAACACAAAGAATTAAAATAAAACAAACGTATCATAAATAACTCATTCAGTAATGTTAAATCAAAGGTATTTTCACTGTTGTAACAATTAACTTCTCTACGGTTTTAAACTTCAACTTGAGCAAATTAGAAAGTTACCAGTTCCCCCTCTGCAAACTCAAGCTGGCTAATACAGCGCGGACTGGCTGGCTAGCTGAGGCCTGCTAGCATGTAGCGGGGTAGCCAAAACCAAAATCGATCCCCCACCACGGTCAATTGGATTCATAATATATTTTTCCTTCACTCGGGTTTACAACACTCTCCTACTTAGGGTGTTATGGCGCATTTCCATTACACAGTTCCAGCTCTACTCGACTCGGTTCTACTCTACTTGGTTTGGTTGAGTTTCCATCACAATTGAGTACTTCATAGGGTGCTTTTCATTACGTTGAATTGTGCCACCTCGTCTCCTCTCTCCTTCGTCGACCCGGAAGTCGTTTCCCCTCCGCCATGATGAAGGATCTTCCAATTGCTTAAATGCACCTGAAGGAGACGAGGACCGAGGAGAGAGGAGGCTTCTGAAGGAGATCAGAGTGAGGATACACCGGTGTAGCCTATGCGGAAGTCTTTTATTATTTAAGGGGCGTGTCATATGTGGCACACGTTTGAATCATGGCAGGAGCAGGTCTTCATAAATGTAATCTTGATTCTTGTTTCAACTGTGTCCTTTTAACAATTGTATCTATCACCAAGAAATTAATGAAAATTCTTGGTTTAATCTACCACACACCCGTCCTCTGTTACGCCTCTAACGGCATATAATTGAAACCTCATCAATAGCAATCAGGAGTAGAACAGTCTGACTGCAGATCTGACCATAATATCACATTTTACAGCTTTTACAGCTGTGCAAACGTCATCAGTAATTGACGTCGCTTTGGACTGACGCTGTGGAGCGAGGATTTTTCATTTTGGAGTTTCGTTTCCTCCGTCCTCACGTCCCTTCCTCGCATCCCTCTTTCATGTCCTCGCTGGGCGGAGCTAAGACGCGAGGAGAGGAAGCGAGTGGAGGAGACGAGGAGACCAATTTATGGAATGAAAAGCACCCATATTACCTCCTCAACGTAGGCGGGGTCGTCATACCACGGCTGCGCGAAACTGCCATGACGTCAATTTGTACGCGACGCAAACAGAGCCAACAAACAATGGAGGACATCGAGGCGATGTTGTATTTGCTGCTCGGTTGTGGCTCGTCGACGGACCACGGTGATATTTTACGAGCAGCCATTTCCCTCGAGTGAGAGTAAAGAATAAAGTCAGCGGTTGCTGTTGCCTGGCGTTACAATGGAGGGGGTGGGATTGTTTTTCCGGTGTTGGACGTCGCAAACCAGTGACGACACTCTCCGGCCAATCAGTGGCCGACAGGATGTTGACGTCACACATATAATATCGCTTCTCCTTACAGTAGCAGTTACTAAAAATAGTATCGGGTACTATCCCTAATGGAAACACAAAACAACCAGGTAGAGTCGAGTCGAGCCGCGCTAGTGGAAATGCTATGTACAGTAGATAGTAACACCCTAAGTAGGAAGCCAAATTGATGAAAAACCTCACGTTGTCCTCCGTATGTGTAAAATCGTACTTGGCAATAAAGCTTTTTCTGATTCTGATTCTGATTCTGATTCTAACTTTAACATTAAACAAAATAATCGAGTCACTTCGAAACTGCTACGTACAATAGATAGTAACGTTGCTCATTGGTGCATCATTAACTCACATCTAAACCTCATATTCCCTAAAGCCCTGGCCACAAAGGCTTCCATGTATTAAAACCATATACATTTACATTGGCCCACTATGGGTATGCATAACTGTTAACATACGTTACCCACAACAAGCTATCGCCAACGTTAACTACCAATGACCGAGAGCTCACAATCACTGCTACACACGCTCATATTACGTTGAACCATTCGTATGACCAACATACATTTTTAATACTTGTGAATGGGAATTCGTCCTCGATATTGGAAAGGTGCAGAATTTGAACGTAAGTAAGGGTTAATTCCTACCTTTTTAAAGCCGACTCCAGCGACGTTCCGAGATGCTGATACTGCACCCAGATCGAATGAGTGGCGGGAACCTGGGGTTATGTTACTGTTGGTCGCGTATGCGCGAACGTCAACCCAACATGTTGGGTAGTCCAAAATAACCCAACAGAGTATAATGGAATTTGCAACCCAACAGCTAATAACTCAACTGCCAACGACAATAACCCAGCAAATTGGGTTCTTAGATTACCCAACTTCATGAAAACAACCCAATTAAACTAACCAACAGTCTCAACTCAGCTGTTGGGTTGAAAAAATAACCCAACAATTCTTTGAGTGTACATTCTTCAGTCCTATTGGTCAGCCTATACAGTGGTAAAGCACTTCACAGGTGCAAGTTATCAATATAATGACAAAGACCCTGGCTGGAAGTAACACATAAACTCAAAATCCCTTCAACCTAAAACCATGCAAGAAAACATAAAATCATCATTCCAACGAGTAACACAATAAAATCATGCAGGCAAAATATAAAATCATGCAGGCAAAATATAAAATCACGCAAGAGAAATATAAAATCATGCACAATACAAACAAAATGGTTACACAAAAAATAACTTAAACTTCCGCCGTGCGACATAACAAACAGGCTGCGCTGAAGCGTCAACCCTTGTAAGTTGTCCCTTGTTGTGTGAATACCCTTTTGGGTGTTAGGCTTGGCTCAAATTTATAAGCAACTGGACTCAAAATACAGGCCAAGAGACAAGAGTAAAATAAAGAAAAAACTAATTTCTTTACAATGAGTATAACAGAAAGTGCACTCATAAGGAACAAGAACCAAAAATGAGTTATGATCCTGCCTTCCTGTCTCTCCCAGTGTGTCCCCTCTCCCTTTTTCCCTGTGCGTGTGTCTGTCTGTCTACCCCTGGAGTTGTGGCTGGGCAGCCTCTCACCTGCTGCCAGCTCCTCCCACGGTGACTCACCTGCATTCACTCTCCCTTCATCAGGGAGAGTATAAAAGACATGGGGTGCTTTTCATTACATTTAATTGTGCCTCCTCGTCTCCTCTCTCCTTCGTCGACCCAGAAGTCGTTTCCCCTCCGCCATGATGAAGGATCTTCCAATTGCTTAAATGCACCTGAAGGAGACGAGGAGTGAGGAGAGAGGAGGCTTCTGAAGGAGATCAGAGTGAGGATACACCGGTGTAGCCTACGCGGAAGTCTTTTATTATTTAAGGGGCGTGTCGTATGTGGCACACGTTTGAATCATGGCGGGAGCAGGTCTTCACAAATGTAATCTTGATTCTTGTTTCAACTGTGTCCTTTTAACAATTGTATCTGTCACCAAGAAATTAATGAAAATTCTTGGTATACTACGGTTTTTTTAAAGCAAGGCTACAAGGCTGTTGGTTTAATCTACCACACACCCGTCCTCTGTTATGCCTCTAACGGCATATAATTGAAACCTCATCAATAGCAATCAGAAGTTGAACAGTCTGACCATAATATCACGTTTTACAGCTTTTACAGCTGTGCAAAGGTCATCAGTAATTGACGTCGCTTCGGACTGACGCTGTGGAGCGAGGATTTTTCATTTCGGAGTTTCGTTTCCTCCGTCCTCATGTCCCTTCCTCGCATCCCTCTTTCATGTCCTCGATGGGCGGAGCTAAGACACAAGGAGAGGAAGCGAGTGGAGGAGACGAGGAGACCAATTTATGGAATGAAAAGCACCCATGGACCTTCTTCTCCTTGTTGCCGGATTATTCCTCATGCCATGGTCGATGTCTGGTTGTTGGTCCGTAAGTACGAGTCTCTTTGTCTTCCCCTCCTTGTTAGGAAAAATCATTTTTTTGTCCTTTGTTTTTCTAGCCTTTGATTGTGCTGTGTTTTTCTTTTGTTTCCGTGTCTGCCTGCCGCTTCCACGCGTGCCTCGTGTCAAACCCGCTCCGTTGGTTCTCCCTCTGTTCATCCACTCCGTTTCAGTGCGTCTTTTGTTTGCATCGTCTTCCACTCCGTTTGAGTGCGCCTTTTGTTTGTTTGTTCATCCGCTCGTTGAGTGCATTTTTTGTTCTTTGTTTTGTTAATAAATTATTCTTGGTTTTACACAATTCCTGCCTCTGGTTTCTGCATCTCTGGGTCCTAATACTCGGCGGCTGCAAGCCTAACAAAATGCACTCAATAAGTGGAGAGAGAAACAAAAGGCGCAGTCAACGAGTGGAATAAACAATTCTGCACGTGGGAGGCTGAGGCTGGGCAAAGGCTGAATGTGGCTGGTAGGCACTGTGAAGAAACAAAGCACAGGTGAGGCAAAAGAAAAAAGCCACCAACAAAATACTGAGATCGCAACTACGCAAAGACTGGAAGTACTCACTGGGCATGGTTCTGGAAAACTCATGAGAGAAATCTGAGGGTATTCCAGGTAGGAGGTTCAACAAACTCTGAGTCTATCCCTGAACTCTGAGTTGACTTACTCTGATATGGCAAACTCTGAGTATGCGGTTCCAGAACAGCTGATCTGAGTTAGTTCAATCAACTCTGAGGGCTCTGTTTTCGATTCCACCGCTGGCGCAAAGTCAGGTCCGTTTCGCTGATGGGGCGTGGAGGCGCAGACTTTGGAAGTTTTGTGCACTGTGCTGCCGGTGCATCTACTCCCCCTTCTCATCTCAGTCCCACCCAGCGGCGCAACTCGGAAGGAGTGAGGGGAGAAGGCGTGGAGTGTGTTTGACACAGCCGAGTCAAATCTGGGGGGTATTCCAGGTAGGAGGTTCAACGAACTCTGAGTTTATCTCTGAACTCTGAGTTGACTTACTCTGAGATGGGAAACTCTGAGTATCTGGTTCCAGAACAGCTGATCTGAGTAAGTTCAATCAACTCTGAGTATGCTAACCTTGAGTTGCGCGCGCGCACAACCACTATAAAAAGCCATCATCAACAGAGCCCCGATAGCACGAGTCACCATGATAACTGAAAAAAAAAAAGAAAAAAAAGAAAGAAAGATCAAGTTATTTTACCCTGATGGAGTTGGAGGTTTTATTGCAGGCCTATGCGGAGTATGAGCACATATTTCGGCGTAAATATATCACCGCTGCAGCAGCGAAGGAGAGAGAAACGGCATGGGAGAAAACTGCTACCCGAGACAACGCGTAAGTTTGAATGTACTATTCCATTGACTTTTAACATTTAACCGTACTTAAGATCATAGCATACAGTTATGAATGTAAGTAGGAATAAAATCTGATTTTCATTTAGGTGCAATCCAACAGTGGAGAAAGAAGCAGCGAAAAATGAAATATAAAAACATCATTCAAAAAGGTAAGGCGTATTTTGCTAGGCTATGATTGTACCTCACTTTGATTTTAATTTTATTTTTTAATTGACTTAGGCTATTAAACAAAGTAAATATTAATTCAGTGGCGACTTCAAGTAGTAATTTAAACCCCTAACAACATGTTGTTTTAACATGTCATCTCACTTAATATCCCACTTAGTAGATTAACACTTGATACAATGTTTACACATTTTTATTTTATAGGTATTGAGGTCATATAAAATGTGACGATGTGTCCACGAACACTCAATAAAATACTAATTTAAAAAAGATTAACATTTGAGTTCTGCTCAGCCAACAGAGATAAGGCAGAGGCCCGAAAAATGGATGGAGGGCCACATCCACCACCAAAGTATTCTGAAAGTATATTTTCCTTCATCACAGGAAGATGATGATGATGATGAAACACTGTCTGCTGCCACAGGGAGCAATCCAGAGAGGCCTACTGCAGTGTGTTTTAATATTATGTATAGCTACTGGCAGTGCTCTGCCCATCCACATTCCTTTACATTCTGGAGTGGAATTTGGAGTTTGACATGTACACTGAAGTGATGAGCATAGATAATGTACAACCAGCACATTCTTGTCCTTCAACAGAACAACTGGGCATCGCCAGGAGGAAGGTCCATCGACTTCCACAGCGCAGCTTGATACAGTCAGATTTTTGGTCAATAACATGTTAAATCTGTATAAAGAACTGTAGGAT
Organism: Chaetodon trifascialis; assembly: GCF_039877785.1. Classification (NCBI taxonomy): domain Eukaryota; kingdom Metazoa; phylum Chordata; class Actinopteri; order Chaetodontiformes; family Chaetodontidae; genus Chaetodon; species Chaetodon trifascialis. The sequence continues at coordinate 25,370,027 of NC_092072.1, forward strand.
TTAAATGTCGTCCATAAGTTTCCCAGTTACCAGTGAAGGAGTTGTATAGAGTCCACTTCATGAAGAGTATAGAGAAAAGTGAAAGGGAAACAGTCTATGTGGATCGCCAGATTAGAAAAACAGACCTTGAAATTCTATTTCTGGGATGCCAATTGAGGTGGATGCACTTCACAGGTGAAATATGTTAATGGGTGGAGCTATATTACAAATCCTAACTGCTGCTTTTGTAGTTTTAGGGATCAAAGAAGACCAAACCACATGTGAATTTGTGATTATTTGACTGTTTTAATCAAAAGTAGTTTCTGCTGTTTAGGTCCCTTACAGCCCTTCCATCCTGGATGTCTGCAGGGTGGATGGGATGGTTATCCTCAGGGTCATTCATTTGTACAGCAGGGTGTTGCTCTCTTCTAATAGTTATAGCAATAGCAATATTATGGAGAACAACACATGCCACAATGATGTCACATGCCCTCTCTGGGGTGAACCTGAGCTAACGCAGGCACTGGAACCAGGATTTGAGTATGCCTATGGCCATCTCTACCACGGCTCCAGTCCTGCAGTAGGCCACATTAAAATGTTGTTGGGGCCCCGGCTCAGGGTAAACAGAGTGGGCTGACATGGATAGCCTCGACCCCCCAGTAAGAAGCCATCAAGCACTCCAGTAATTATAAAGGACACATTTCAGCGCATTAAAAAGGGAGACAAAGAACATTTCAGCGCATTAAAAAGGGAGACAAAGAACATTTGTACAAAGTTTTAGCTTCCTTGCCGCGTGCAAATCTGTTGCTCAGACTACACTCCCAGTAGATCCAGGAGTCATGTACAGAGCCAGGCCACCTGGCTTCTACATTTGTAATGATGTAACATCACATATGATCTTCACAGTGCAGAGAATGGCATGAGTTACAGTGTATTGTAATGTATGCATTTTCATGTAAAACAAGTTTCGTCTAGTGTGGCTGACGTGCTGACGTGCTGAGGTAAGCGTATCGTCTCACTTCCTGTTTCTGGTTGCTGCCTTACGAGTAGTGTGCGTTTGTCGCTCTTGTTCCTCTGAGTGTAATTTGCTCTGTGTTTTGTTACAGCGGCCTTTTATCCGCACTCTAGAGTAACATTAGTTCTGCTCAAGCACCCATAAGTCTGTTTATTTAGCGACCGTCAATTTTATTTGTCTACGCGCTTGTCTGCTCTGCTAGCTATACCAACTTAGCCTAGCAGCTAGCGATGGCTTCTCTCTGTCCCTCTCCAGCTCTCTCCTGCTTGGTGTGTCACATGTTTAGCTACTCCTCTGCCTCCTTTAGTGATACTGGTACGTGTAATAAATGTAGTTTATTTGGTGAGTTGGAGGCGAGGCTTAGTGAATTGGAAGCTCGGCTCCGCACCATGGAAACAAAACCATTAGCTATAGTTAGCCAGGCCCCCGTAGTCGGTGCGGACCGACCAAGTGCAGCTCTGGCTAGCCGTCCCTCGACAGCTCCCGAGCAGCCGGGAAACCAGGGAGGCTGGGTGACTATTCGAAGGAAGCATAGTCCCAAGCTGAAGCCCACGGGTCACTACCAACCGCTTCATGTTTCTAACAGGTTCTCCCCACTCGGCGACACACCCGCTGAGAAACCAACTCTGATTATTGGCAGCTCCATTTTGAGAAATGTGAAGTTAGCGACACCAGCGACCATAGTCAAATGCCTGCCGGGGGCCAGAGCGGGCGACGTCGAATCAAATTTGAAACTGCTGGCTAAGGATAAGCGTAAATACCGTAAGATTGTTATTCACGTCGGCGGTAATGACACCCGGTTACGCCAATCGGAGGTCACTAAAATTAATGTGGAATCGGTGTGTACATATGCTAAAACGATGTCGGACTCCGTAGTTTTCTCTGGACCCCTGCCAAATCTGACCAGTGATGATATGTTTAGCCGCATGTCATCGTTCAATCGCTGGCTGTCGAGGTGGTGTCCAGCAAACGGTGTGGGCTTCATTGATAATTGGCAGACTTTCTGGGGAAGACCTGGTCTGATTAGGAGAGACGGCATCCATCCCACTTTGGAGGGAGCAGCTCTCATCTCTAGAAATCTGACCGATTTTATTTATGAACCTAACCCCTGACAACTCAGAGTTGAGACCAGGAGGCAGAGCTGCAGTCCTACACGCTTCTCTGCGCCTCCATTAGAGCAGTTACCCACCCAACACTCCATAGAGACTGTGTCTGCCCCCCGACCACGTAAACTAAGTAAACCAAAAGTACAGAGAAGAGGAGTTAAACATAAGAATCTAATTAAAATTAGAACAACCTCTGCAATAGTACAACAAGATAGGAGAATTAAATGTGGACTCCTTAACATCAGATCTTTGTCCTCTAAAGTTGTTCTAGTAAATGAGTTAATATCAGACCATAATGTTGATTTATTTTGTCTGACTGAAACCTGGCTGTGTCCTGAAGAGTATGTGAGCCTAAATGAAGCTACTCCTCCGAGCCATATTAATACTCACATTCCTCGAGGCAGCGGCAGAGGAGGTGGAGTTGCAGCCATTTTTGACTCAAGCCTTTTGATCAACCCTAAACCTAAACTCGACTACAAGTCATTTGAAAGCCTTGTTCTCACTCTTTCTCATGAGAAATGGAAAACAGTGCAGCCACTTTTATTTGTTGTAGTATACCGCTCTCCTGGTCCTTACTCCGAATTTATAGCTGAGTTCTCGGAGTTTCTATCAAGCTTAGTTCTTGAAGCAGATAAAGTAATTATTGTAGGTGACTTTAATGTACATATCGACGTTGATAATGACAGCCTTAGCACTGCGTTTATCTCAGTATTAGACTCAGTTGGCTTCCGCCAGAATGTACATGAACCGACTCACTGTTTTAACCACACCCTCGACCTTGTTCTGACATATGGCATTGAAATCGAAGACTTAATAGTCTCCTCACAGAATCCTCTTTTATCAGACCATCATTTAATAACTTTCGAATTCATATTACCAGACTACCAGCCAGTAGGCAAAAATTCTTATACCAGACTCCTATCTGATAGTGCTGTAGCTAAATTTAAGGATATGATCCCATCAGTATTTAATTCAATGGCATGTCTCAATACAACAGAGGAGTCTTATGCTAACGTTAGTCCCTCCCAGATTGACTTCCTGGTTGATAGTGCTACAGGATCGTTGCGTATGACACTTGACTCTGTTGCTCCCCTAAAAAAGAAGAAAATTAAACATAGGAGGTTAGCTCCATGGTATACTCCTCAAACCCGCAAATTAAAGCAAACTTCACGGAAAATAGAAAGGAAATGGCGTTCTACCAAATTGGAAGAATTTCGGTCCGCCTGGCAAGACAGTCTTAAAATATACAGGAAAGCCCTCCGCAGTGCCAGGGCAGCCTATTACTCTGCACTAATAGAGGAAAATAAGAACAATCCCAGGTTTCTCTTCAGCACTGTAGCCAGGCTGACAGAGAGCCATAATTCTTGTGAACCATGTATTCCTTTAGCTCTGAACAGTAATGACTTCATGAGCTTCTTTAATGATAAAATTCTAACTATTAGAGACAGAATTCATCGACTCCTGCCGTTAACAGGTACTGTTTTGTCTTCAAACGCAGAAATCGTAGAAACTGTTACTCAGTCTGTCGCAGTTTTAGACTGTTTTACTCCTGTTGACCTTCACCAACTAATTTCAATAATTTCATCATCAAAATCATCTACCTGTATTTTAGATCCTATCCCGACTAAGCTGTTTAAAGAAGTATTACCTCTAATTGACTCTTCAGTTTTAGACATGATCAATCTCTCTTTATCAACAGGCTACGTACCACAGTCCTTTAAAGTAGCTGTGATAAAACCGCTACTGAAAAAGCCTACTCTTGATCCAGGGGTTTTAGCCAACTATAGACCGATATCCAACCTTCCCTTTCTCTCAAAAACTCTTGAGAAAGCAGTTGCCAATCAGCTGTGCGACTTTCTAAACAATAATAGTTTATTCGAGAATTTCCAGTCAGGATTTAGAGTGCATCATAGCACAGAGACAGCACTGGTTAAAGTTACAAATGACCTTCTAATTGCATCTGATAAAGGATTTGTCTCTGTACTAGTCTTACTGGATCTTAGTGCTGCATTTGACACCATTGACCATGGCATCCTATTGCAGACACTGGAACATTTCATTGGCATTAAGGGAACTGCGCTAAGCTGGTTTAAATCCTACTTGTCAGATCGCTCTCAGTTTGTACGCGTTAATGACGACTCCTCTGTGCTCACTAAAGTCAGCTATGGAGTTCCGCAGGGTTCTGAGCTTGGACCAATTCTATTCACCTTATATATGCTTCCTTTAGGTAAGATTATCAGGAAGCACTCAATAAATTTTCATTGCTATGCAGATGATACCCAGCTATATTTATCAATGAAACCGGAAGAAACCAGTCAGTTAACTAGACTACAAGCATGTCTTCATGACATAAAGACCTGGATGACCTGCAATTTTCTGATGCTAAACTCGGACAAAACTGAAGTTATAGTAGTAGGCCCTAAACATCTTAGAAGGTCACTTTCTGATGACATAGCAGTTATGGATGGCATTGCGCTGGCCTCCAGCACCACTGTAAAGAATCTGGGAGTTATCTTTGACCAAGACATGTCCTTTCACTCCCATGTAAAACAAATTTCAAGGACTGCCTTTTTTCACCTACGTAATATCGCAAAAATCAGGCATATTTTGTCTCAAAATGATGCAGAAAAACTAGTCCATGCATTCGTAACTTCCAGGCTGGATTATTGCAATTCTTTACTATCAGGCTGCCCAAATTCGCTGCTGAATATTCTCCAGTTGCTCCAGAACGCTGCAGCACGTGTTCTGACAAAAACCAGGAAGCGAGATCATATTTCTCCAATACTCGCCGCTTTGCACTGGCTCCCTGTAAAGTTTAGAATAGAGTTTAAAATTCTCCTCCTTACTTACAAAGCCATAAGTGGCCAGGCACCTTCTTATCTTAAAGAGCTCATAGTACCTTATTGCCCTACTCGAACACTGCGTTCCCAGAATGCAGGTCTACTTATGGTTCCTAAAGTCTCAAAAAGCAGAACAGGAGTCAGAGCATTTAGCTATCAAGCTCCTCTCCTGTGGAACCATCTTCCAGTCTTTGTCCGGGAGGCAGACACTGTCTCTACATTTAAGAGTAGGCTTAAAACTTTCCTTTTTGATAAAGCTTATAGTTAGGGCTGGCTCAGGCTTGTCCTGGACCAGCCCCTAGTTATGCTGCTATAGGATTAGACTGTTGGGGGACATCCAAAGATACACCGAGCTCCTCCGTCCTTCTGTCCCTCTCCATCCGCACGCTCTCATGTCCTACCACGGCGTGTTACTAACTTAGCTCCTTCCCCGGAGTCTCTGTGCTTTGTTGTCTTGCAGGTTCCCATGGACAGTGGCTGAATCTGGATTGTGGATTTCAGCTGCGTCTCCTGCCTTGGCCCTGCCTGACATCCACTGCAACTGCTACTGCTGTTATTACATCCACTGTCACTGTTACTGTGACTGCATGTCTGTCTCTCTGTCTCTGTCTCTCTCTCTCTCTCTCTCTCTCTCTGACTGCTTTTCTGTCTGTCTGTCTGTCTGTCTGTCTGTCTGTCTGTCTGTCTGTCTCACTCTCTCTCTCTTGCTCTTCCTCTCTCACCCAACCGGTCGAGGCAGATGGCCGCCCACCCAGAGTCTGGTTCTGCTCGAGGTTTCTGCCTGTTAAAAGGAAGTTTTTCCTCGCCACTGTCGCCAAGTGCTTGCTCATGGGGGAATTGTTGGTTTCTTTGTAGATAAAAGAGCTTGGTCTGTACCAGCTCTATATGGAAAGTGTCCTGAGACAACTTCTGTTGTGATTTGGCGCTATACAAATAAAATTGAATTGAAATTGAATGTACATCATTTTTAAGATGGTAGGTCATAAACCTGGACATTGATGCTCTGAAAGGATTTTCTATTCGCATAGTCCCCTTCGTTTTCTGCAGGCGCAGTAACAGGAATTTGTGTCCCATCTATGCATCCTATCACATTTGGAAGCCCTGCAAAATGACAGCTAATTAAGCTACTGAACCCACTCTGAGGTCGCAGCAGAATGTATATCATAATTTAAAATAAAAGAATATATGATTTCTACATCAGTCACCAGTCACTACCATCATTGGTAACAGGCGTTTCAGTGCGAGGATCACTTTCCTCACAGCTCTACACACTGTTGCCTGTCCGAAGTGCTCTGCATCCTCAATATTTTACAAAAAACTACCGTTTGCAAAAAGAAAAACATAGCGCTATGCATAAATTTTGCTGTGATGTGAGTGCACGTCCGCGGTGTGTGAGGTTGGTGATGTATGGGCGGAGAATGTCATTGAGATAAATTCTACCGTTTGATGAAAAGCGGTAGCATTCGAACAGATATTCCTCTGGAAATGACAGGACATCTAATCTCAGTCAGAAGATTCTCTCGCGACATAAAGCGTTTCAAATCAGTTGGGCTTCGATATCAATTGGATTGGGAATGAACGGGCAATCCATGTCTACCAGCTTTCTTCATGTGAGAGGAGACAGGTATAAACTCAGAGTCTGCTACCATGGTGACTGACTCAGATTTTCAGTTACCTCTCTTTCTGGAACGGAAAACTCAGAGTTTCCCTCATCTCAGGGTTAACTTACTCTGAGTTTTCACATAACCCGCTTTCTGGAATACCCCCCAGCTCCTCGCTTCACCTTTAAAAACACCGCTGGCGAGGCGCATGGCAAGTTTCAAGGATGACTGAGCCCATGCAGGAAAGTGGCCGACGCCCAAACTTCTCCTAGGAGGAGACTGACGTCACTCATGTCTAAATATGAGGTCCTTAGATGGTAAATCCTCGGCCTCCTCCGCCTCCTCCTCCTCAAACCAATGATGTACTCCATCTTTGTAGATAACATTAAGCATTACTATGATAACATTTCTATTTGGAATGAAATGACGTGGTTAATAGCGGACAACAATCATCACATGTTTTTTCCATGTGTCTGTTGCAGTATATATGCTCTGTAGGATGCCACGGCTCTGGTTGGCACAGCAACATTAATTGATTAGTTTGCATCCCTGTTTCACCTGTGTACATTCGGTCAGGGTGAGTGACCATTACTCGTGTCGAATGCGCTTGCGATGTGGTCAGATGAAATACTGATCAAAATATATAAATTTAGGTCTGACTGTATGTGCTGACTCTGAATCGTGGCTGTTGCTAATTATTGATCGCAGTGAAATGCCAGACACTGTGGAAACCTGCCTGTGAGGTATTGGTGACGTGAGCGCATGACTCCGCTGGTTTACGAAAATCCACTTGCCCAGAGTTGACCAGGTCTGGGGTGGCGAGCTTTCAGCACACTTTTACGCCACCGGCATGGACTGAAATGGACCGAAAATCCAAATCCGCCAGCTGATTAAACCAACACCTCCCCCTACAGCGCTGCAACACCCATCGCCTCGGTTTACCAAAATACCAAGTGCGCTGTGTGCCTGTCTGCGCTGCACAAAAATACGACTGTGTGGAGTGCGCACCATGTGCCGCGCCAGCGGCGGAATCGAAAATAGAGCCCCACATATGTTAACCTTGAGTTGTGCATGTGCACAACCACTGTACAAAGCCATCATCGGTGGAGCCCTGATACCACGAGTCACCATGACAACTGAAAAAAAAAAGATCAAGTTATTTTACCTCGATGGATTTGGAGATCTTATTGCAGACCTATGGGGAGTATGAGCACATATTTCGGCATAAATATATCACCGCTGCAGCAGCGAAGGAGAGAGAAACAGCACGGGAGAAAATTGCTACCCGAGACAACGCTTAAATTTGAAGGTACTATTCTACTGACCAGTGGCGGATCTAGGATTTTTCTAAGTAAGGGGCCATCAAGGGGCCACATTTCTCACAGAGGGGCCAAGTATTTGTCCAACACGCATGCAGTCACATTTATGATAAAACACACCCAGTCACACCTTTTTCAAACATTTTAATTAAAAAAGTGTAGAAAGTAAAACTCATTTTCAATTTCACATTTGAGGATGGGAGCAACTTCAAAGGAAATAAAATAGTACTCAAAAACATGTTTCACAATTTAGCATTCAAAAACATGCACTTTTTTTTTATCTTACATTGGACAAGTATAACCTGTTCTTACTTTTTTAATCAGAGAAATCACCAACACTGGTAGTTTGAGAACATCTCTCTCACACACAGTACCATGTGAGCGACTTAAGGTAGAGGCAAGATACAGACAATGCTGCTCTAAACTGACTATACAAGGCTCATCTCAAAAAAGCATAATTCTGCGGTTTTTATGAGGGGAACTGAAATGTCTCACAAATTCAGTCATATCTAAAGACTTTGCCTGTTGGGACTCAAAGCTCAGGACCCCAAGGTGATTCAAATGACTATCTGGCATTGTTGTTCTAAGTTTATTATTAATTAAAGGGCTTAGGGCTGAAATGCTCCGCTCACATGAGGCACTGCTCATGGGTGTAACAATGGCAATCCTTCTTAGCCTAAACAGCTCATGAAACACCTCCTTGAAAGGTTCTAGGAATACAACAAACTCAAGAAGTGTAGTGAACCTCTGCATCCCATCTTTTTCTTTCCTCTCCAAAACTCTCTTGATCTGATACGGTTCTCCGTGTTGTCTCCAGCCTGCCTGTGGTATCGTTGTCACGGATGATCGTTGTTACGTTCATTCAGATGATAGTCTTCTTCGGTCAGCTTTATTGACAGTGGACCTGCCTATTTGGTACACTACTGCGACCAATGTTTGGGCATGGAATTGCATTCACCTTTAATCTGATGGTCATTGTCTAGCAAAACAACAGATGAGTGAAAGGACAGGGGCACTTCAGGGGGCAAATTGGATATCAGATGGGGCCAATGTCCTAGAACCGCCACTGCTACTGACTTAACATTTAACCGTACTTAAGATCATATTAGGTGCAATCTAACAGGGGGGGAAGTGTGGGGTGCCGTTTGTAAAGTTGGTCATGCTGAAAATAACAGCAACATTTTGTCACATTTAGCTTCAAATCATGTTTTGAAAAGTGGTGTGAATTTTTGAAAGTCACTTTTTAGCACATTTAACACAATATTTGTTAACATTGAAAATGTATTAAATAATTAAATCTAAATCTAAATGTTAAATCTAAATGTTTAATCTAAAAGTTAAAACTAAATCTAAATGTTAAATCTAAATGTTTAATCAAAAAAAGTCTAAATTTAAAAGTTAAATCTAAATCTAAATGTTACGCCGAAACGTTAAATCTAAATCTAAACATTAAATCTAAATGTTTAATCTAAAAGTTAAATCTAAATCTAAAAGTTAAATCTGAATCTAAATGTTAAATGTAAATGTTCTGAGTGAAACTAAATATTTAACTAATATGCAGATTTAAGATGCCAGCAGCCGGAAGTACCAAAATAAAAGCTCGAGGAGGTCAAAGTCTGTTTATAGTGTCAAATAACAAATAAAAACAATCTTTTCTGGAGAAATTGACTCTTGGACATAGATTACAGTGATAATAACTACCCAAAATAACAAACCCGTTTGGGGAAACAAGGGGGCGCACTTTGACTGATCTACCCCCGCCTGCCTCCACCTGGTGCAGTCTGCTGTTGGTCATACATGCCCTGCTAGCATGGCCAAATCGGCGTTAGCCAAAAACATCAGGAGACGTTAGTATACTTGTTTTATTTACGCTGCTGGCCCAGCAGCATAAATGGGCAGAAAACTCACACCGTGTTGACCAAGTGGTGCAAGTTAATGAGCTGAAAAACAAGATGTGTAAATGTGAGTTCATATAGAGCATTAATTACAGCTAACGGAGGCTACTGTCTCCCCTCAGGGCACCAAATTACACTGTAAATTGTTGGCCAGATGGAAATCTGCCTCTGTCCTCCATCAGACATGTCACCTCGGCTTACCTGCTCTAACTGTTAGGCTATCTGCTCAGCAAGAGAGAGAGAGTAATGCTGATGGAGGACAGAGGCAGTCTCAATGAGAAAGACATTTAATTTTAATGTGAATAAGGTACCACAGTGCATGAAAAAGTATATAGTGTACTGTATCTCTCTTTACATGTTCCTGCTTTTTGTCCTTTGCCAATCACATCTCTGGTTTTTACCTGCTGGGCCTATAAACACATGAAAGAAAACAACAACAGTATTCTGTAATAATAATATTTTGTTGCCACACCCTCTACCTCCACTGGGACATCACACCGCTTGGTATACTTTCATACTCATGTAACCTAGCTGGCTGTTTGTGTTTTTTAATTGTTTCCACATTACTTCCAACCATGGTGGCATATTTTACACAACACTATGACAAATAATAACAATTTAGGTAATTTGTTTATATTTCAAATCTCCTCAGGGCTCCAGCACCAGCGCTACAATACCTTTACCAGCAACACACTTTGCCCCAGTGACCTGTCATCAGTACTCAATAATAGTCATGTTCATGCTTGATTTATTGCTCATTTACCTCATCTTTTTAATGTAAAATACAAAGTGTTATTTTGACAGTGTAATGCAGCAAATGTCACTATTGAAGATTCAGCTCTTGTTAAGTGTCAGACTGTTTTACAATGACATTTCCACTTTAGTAAAATTTAAATTGTGCATGTTTTTGAAGGACAACATGCTTTACTTTGACTCCATATGCAGTTACTGTGAAAATACCACAAGTGTTCATTTTGTATTCATTTTGTGTATTTCTCACTAAGAAAGTGTGAGTTTGACAGCCAAATGCAGCGAATGTCACTATTTAAGATCCAGCTCTTTTTATGTGTCAAACTGTCTTAGAATGACAATTCCACTTTAGAAACATTCAATTGTGCATGTTTTTTAAGGACAACATGCTTTATTTTAACTCTGTATGCAGTTACTGTGAAAATACAAGTGTTCATTTTGTGCTTTTCTCGTTTAGAAAGCGGGATTTTGACGGCCAAAAGCAGCGAATGTCACAATTTAAGACTTTTCTTATTCCCACAAGTGAAGTAACAATGATGCTTACACTATGCAAATGTAGCACAATATACAGACAACTGTACTACGTACTGTGTTGAGAGGACTCTGGAGATGTTCAGCTCAGCATGTAGTGATCACTATGAGCTCAGTCTCTTGGTGTATCAGGAATACACAGACATAATTTGAAAAACTGTTGTTTTTATTATAGCCTGATCAAGCTATACACACACACACACACACACACACACACACACACACACACACACACACACACACACACACACATGAATAATGGCCAGCAAAATGGGCCAACAAAAGGATCTAAGAGGAAACAAATTGAGATTCAATTCTAGTCATAGGCATACAACACTTAAGGGCTACTGTACAAATGCACAAAACTGTTGTAAATGTTGTTGCATTTTGTTGATGGTCTGGAATGCTGTTAGAATAAAGCTAATAATTATTGGTTATCCACTTAAAATTACATTGAGAAACATTTGAACTCTGCATCAAAACCCTCTGACCAGGTTATTTCAGCTGGCACTGAAAAAGAACCCTAACAGTATCCCTCAGTCAAAAGTTCAGTCTGCTGTTCATGCTCAGTCACATTTTAACTCTCTGGCAGATAGAGACACACCAGTCAGTCAATCAGACAGCATACATTGAAAGTAATGTTACAATCACCTGCACATATCCAATAGACAAGAGGATGAAAAGTCAAATCAAGTCGGTTACAAATTACATTACAAAGTACATACAAAACATTCAAAATTGCATTACAAAGTACATGCAAAAGTGAAATATTTATGCAGAAAATATGAAACCCTTAAGTGCAACTTTCTCTTAAAACTACACGACTGGAAGGATTTTACCTGACAAATATCTCTTATCATTCATCTCACAACAGCTGTATTCTGCACACCAATGCTAAATGCAGAACATATCAACAGTACCACCATCATTATAGCTAGTACTAGCAAAGTTAACTAAACAAATAGCTGAATAAAATTGACAGCCCAACTTATCAAACTATGACATATTTATGTTTGATTTAATTTATTTGGGGGGGTTATCTGACTTTAAAACATGTACCGACAAAGATGCTGGTCAATTTCCCTATTATTAAAATTATCCAAAAAGCAATATGACTTTTGTTGGATTTGACTAATGTGACGATACATCCTTTTTTGCCTCATGTATCTTAACAGTTAGGATGACTTCACCAATGGAGAAAGAAGTTAGACAATGCTTATACTTTTTGCTATCTTTTCCTGTTAGTTAGCTTGCTGGCGTTGAAACATGAATCTCCCCACTGATATTGTAGCTTACCTGTAATTATCTATGGTGTTGTACTGGTTGCATTTTGACAGCCCCGCCGGCTCTCATTGGTGACTGGATGTGACTCTGGTTGAGCGTCAAAAAAACGGGTGTGTACGCAGGATGTGTGCGCATCGAAAGTGTCTGGTAGTGCCGTCGCAGTGCAGGAAAGGTTCCGCACGCCAGTGACAGCTCTGTGATGTGGTGGTTGCATCGGGTTCGGGTCAGGCCAGGGTGGCCAATAGGGTGGCCAGGATTCAGCGCCACGGCCACCCCCTGCGCACCATGCCTCCGCCATTGTCCGTATGCAACAAGCGTTCATTTTGTGTTCATTTTGTGCTTTTCTCGCTCAGAAAATGTGAGTTTGACAGCCAAATGCAGCGAATGTCACAATTTAAGATTCAGCTGTTTTTATGACAATTCCACTTTAGAAACATTCAATTGTGCATGTTTTTGAAGGACAACATGCTTTATTTTGACTCCGTATGCAGTTACTGTGAAATACAAGTATTCATATTGTGCTTTTCTCACTCAGACAGTGTGAGTTTGACAGCAAAATGCAGCGAATGTCATTATTTAAAAATCAACACAAAATGAACACTTGTATTTTTAAACAGTCACTGTGAGGGAAGTAGAATCAAAGAATGTTGTCTAATTCTAAGACAGTTTAACACATAAAAACAAATGAATCTTAAATGGTGAAATTCATTTGATTGTACTGACAGAATAAATGTGTATGAGCCAGACAAGCACAACATCAATCCTTGTATTTTTCACAACCATTGATAAAGAAGTCAAATTAAACTAGGTTGTCCATTATAAAGAGTCACAGTTAAATGTTTCTCAAGTAGAATTGTCATGATAAGACAGTTTGACACAGAAAAACACATGAATCTCAAATGGTGACGCTCATTTGATTTTACTGTCAAAATCATTACATATGAGTGACGGGAGCACAATATGAACACTTTTTCACAGTCACTGTGAGGGAAGTACAATCAAAGCATGTTGTCTTTCAAAAACATTCACACTTGTGTGCGTCTCAAATGGAATTGTCATTCTAAGACAGTTTGACACATAAAAAAAAAAAAATCTTACATCGTGACATTCATCTGATTTTACTATCAAAACCAGAGTGTGTGAGCGAGACAAGCACGACATGAACACTTGTGTTTTTCACAGTAACTGTGAATTAGGTCACATTAAAACATGTTGTCCTTTAAAAGCATTCACATTTGACCGTTTCTAAAGAGGAATTGTCATTCTAAAGACAGTTTGACACATGAACACATTCAATTCAATTCAATTCAATTCAATTCAATTCAATTCAATTCAATTCAATTCAATTCAATTCAATTCAATTTTATTTGTATAGCGCCAAATCACAACAGAAGTTGTCTCAGGACACTTTCCATATAGAGCTGGTACAGACCAAGCTCTTTTATCTACAAAGAAACCAACAATTCCCCCATGAGCAAGCACTTGGCGACAGTGGCGAGGAAAAACTTCCTTTTAACAGGCAGAAACCTCGAGCAGAACCAGACTCTGGGTGGGCGGCCATCTGCCTCGACCGGTTGGGTGAGAGAGGAAGAGCAAGAGAGAGAGAGTGAGACAGACAGACAGACAGACAGACAGACAGACAGACAGACAGACAGACAGACAGACAGTGACAGTGGATGTAATAACAGCAGTAGCAGTTGCAGTGGATGTCAGGCAGGGCCAAGGCAGGAGACGCAGCTGAAATCCACAATCCAGATTCAGCCACTGTCCATGGGAACCTGCAAGACGACAAAGCACAGAGACTCCGGGGAAGGAGCTAAGTTAGTAACACGCCGTGGTAGGACATGAGAGCGTGCGGATGGAGAGGGACAGAAGGACGGAGGAGCTCGGTGTATCTTTGGATGTCCCCCAACAGTCTAATCCTATAGCAGCATAACTAGGGGCTGGTCCAGGACAAGCCTGAGCCAGCCCTAACTATAAGCTTTATCAAAAAGGAAAGTTTTAAGCCTACTCTTAAATGTAGAGACAGTGTCTGCCTCCCGGACAAAGACTGGAAGATGGTTCCACAGGAGAGGAGCTTGATAGCTAAATGCTCTGACTCCTGTTCTGCTTTTTGAGACTTTAGGAACCATAAGTAGACCTGCATTCTGGGAACGCAGTGTTCGAGTAGGGCAATAAGGTACTATGAGCTCTTTAAGATAAGAAGGTGCCTGGCCACTTATGGCTTTGTAAGTAAGGAGGAGAATTTTAAACTCTATTCTAAACTTTACAGGGAGCCAGTGCAAAGTGGCGAGTATTGGAGAAATATGATCTCGCTTCCTGGTTTTTGTCAGAACACGTGCTGCAGCGTTCTGGAGCAACTGGAGAATATTCAGCAGCGAATTTGGGCAGCCTGATAGTAAAGAATTGCAATAATCCAGCCTGGAAGTTACGAATGCATGGACTAGTTTTTCTGCATCATTTTGAGACAAAATATGCCTGATTTTTGCGATATTACGTAGGTGAAAAAAGGCAGTCCTGGAAATTTGTTTTACATGGGAGTGAAAGGACATGTCTTGGTCAAAGATAACTCCCAGATTCTTTACAGTGGTGCTGGAGGCCAGCGCAATGCCATCCATAACTGCTATGTCATCAGAAAGTGACCTTCTAAGATGTTTAGGGCCTACTACTATAACTTCAGTTTTGTCCGAGTTTAGCATCAGAAAATTGCAGGTCATCCAGGTCTTTATGTCATGAAGACATGCTTGTAGTCTAGTTAACTGACTGGTTTCTTCCGGTTTCATTGATAAATATAGCTGGGTATCATCTGCATAGCAATGAAAATTTATTGAGTGCTTCCTGATAATCTTACCTAAAGGAAGCATATATAAGGTGAATAGAATTGGTCCAAGCACAGAACCCTGCGGAACTCCATAGCTGACTTTAGTGAGCACAGAGGAGTCGTCATTAACGCGTACAAACTGAGAGCGATCTGACAAGTAGGATTTAAACCAGCTTAGCGCAGTTCCCTTAATGCCAATGAAATGTTCCAGTGTCTGCAATAGGATGCCATGGTCAATGGTGTCAAATGCAGCACTAAGATCCAGTAAGACTAGTACAGAGACAAATCCTTTATCAGATGCAATTAGAAGGTCATTTGTAACTTTAACCAGTGCTGTCTCTGTGCTATGATGCACTCTAAATCCTGACTGGAAATCCTCGAATAAACTATTATTGTTTAGAAAGTCGCACAGCTGATTGGCAACTGCTTTCTCAAGAGTTTTTGAGAGAAAGGGAAGGTTGGATATCGGTCTATAGTTGGCTAAAACCCCTGGATCAAGAGTAGGCTTTTTCAGTAGCGGTTTTATCACAGCTACTTTAAAGGACTGTGGTACGTAGCCCGTTGATAAAGAGAGATTGATCATGTCTAAAACTGAAGAGTCAATTAGAGGTAATACTTCTTTAAACAGCTTAGTCGGGATAGGATCTAAAATACAGGTAGATGATTTTGATGATGAAATTATTGAAATTAGTTGGTGAAGGTCAACAGGAGTAAAACAGTCTAAAACTGCGACAGACTGAGTAACAGTTTCTACGATTTCTGCGTTTGAAGACAAAACAGTACCTGTTAACGGCAGGAGTCGATGAATTCTGTCTCTAATAGTTAGAATTTTATCATTAAAGAAGCTCATGAAGTCATTACTGTTCAGAGCTAAAGGAATACATGGTTCACAAGAATTATGGCTCTCTGTCAGCCTGGCTACAGTGCTGAAGAGAAACCTGGGATTGCTCTTATTTTCCTCTATTAGTGCAGAGTAATAGGCTGCCCTGGCACTGCGGAGGGCTTTCCTGTATATTTTAAGACTGTCTTGCCAGGCGGACCGAAATTCTTCCAATTTGGTAGAACGCCATTTCCTTTCTATTTTCCGTGAAGTTTGCTTTAATTTGCGGGTTTGAGGAGTATACCATGGAGCTAACCTCCTATGTTTAATTTTCTTCTTTTTTAGGGGAGCAACAGAGTCAAGTGTCATACGCAACGATCCTGTAGCACTATCAACCAGGAAGTCAATCTGGGAGGGACTAACGTTAGCATAAGACTCCTCTGTTGTATTGAGACATGGCATTGAATTAAATACTGATGGGATCATATCCTTAAATTTAGCTACAGCACTATCAGATAGGAGTCTGGTATAAGAATTTTTGCCTACTGGCTGGTAGTCTGGTATTACAAGCTTCCTACGCTTGTTTCTCATGTCAGTGAGGGCAGCAACGTCATCAAATGATTTTTTAACCATTAAATTCATGACATGTGCAATGCAAAGCGAATGCTTGATGTTCAGTGCTCACACACAGGCAGCCATATTGGCTGCACCATCAGTCACCAGACATTTCACCTTGCCATTTATGCCCCATTCCTCCATGACTCTGTGGTGCTCCACAGCTAAATTGTCAGCAGTGTGGCATTCAGGGAAGTGCTGCACTCCAAGCAAAACTGTGTGGAGCTCGTCATTCTCATTAATGTAATGACAGGTCACTGCCAAGTATGCCTCCATATTGATTGAGGTCCACATATCTGAAGTCAGCTACAGCATTTTGCAGCTGTTCCTTCGCCTTCTCCTTGGCCTCTTGGTATCTTTTCTCACCCATTTGCTTCAAGGCCTGATGGAATGAAATGTAGTTACTATTCATTTCAAACTACATGAGAAACAATAAAAGACTTTATTCACTTACCTTTCTAGTTGGGAGAATGTAGATGGGATCCAACACACGGATGAGCTCCCTAAATCCCTCATCCTCCACAATCGAAAATGGTTGAGTGTCTTTAATGACCATGTTCACCAGGGCCTCATCAACCAGTTGCTTACTGGAATCTACAGAGAAAAATGAAATACTGCTCAATTGTAAGTGTCAAAGACATGACAAGTGTAGTGTATAGGGGGAGAACTACTTTAATTTGATGTTGCATTCGTTGATAAAATAATGGGGCACCACCTTCCTCAGCTAAGAAGGACTGCAGAAATTAACTGCTATAATGCTGATAAAATACTAACGAATGAACCAACGGTAAACCAGTCTGATAATCTGAAGTCTAAACTCTGGATACAGGGATCGTATATATTCAGTTCAAAAGGACATTGTCTAACCAGGACTTATATCAAAATCTCATTTATTAAGCAGAATGATGGATAATGAATGATATATCATGAATAGTACGACAGAAGATATGAGGTGATATGACATAACACAAAAGAAACTTATGGCAACGCAATGGTAAAACAAGTTTGGCGATAGTGAGAAGTAGTTGTAGGGGGATAATAGGGACGCGAACGTAAAATTAAGGGATTAAACGAGTAGTTGAGAGAATTTGGATAAGTTAGCAGTATCTTAACCTCACGGACCAACTCTTATTCAAACCCGCTTAGTGCATGCCTACTTGTCAGCAACGCTCCTGTACAGGCCTGCTCCAAACTAGCCGCAGATGCTTCCAGTGTCCATCCGTGGCTCGTCTACTTAGCAGTCCGGTGGGAGACCCAGGCACACCAAGGTTGAGCTGATATTGGACAGTGATGATTCAGGAACTGGATTTCAACGGCGTCGGTGACAGGCGAGGAACGGCTTTGGATGGTTATCTGACCCGGACCAGCGGGTTAGCGGCAGGCTGCGGGGCTTTAGCTTGGTTGGTAACCGCTAAGCAAGACTGTAGATTTAGCAATAATAAGATTGATAACCTCCTCGATGGCCGGTCGAAAAGTGTCTCCAAAATTATTATTACTTGACGAGAATTTACTAAAGACAAAACGAGTGGCTTAGGAAAATGAAAGTTTACGACAAAACTATAGAAACACGTCTTCTGAAAAATAAATCACGCTACTCGGTATGGCTTTTGAGTAGCTCGAAGACGGGAAAACTTAAAGAGCAAAACGACTGTGCAAAACTTAAGACAAAGAACTAAAAGACATAACGTAACATAACTGAAGACAAGACGGAGTAACGCGCACACTACTACATTCATGCTGCGGGTTCAGACTTTTAAACCTCGCTCCAGGGGCGTGTCTAATGGGCAGGCCGTCGAACATGTGAGACGGTTTGTGACGCACAATCGCCTCAAGAAGCTGGAATTAATCAATGATTCATATGAGAGGCTCATCTGCTTCTCACTATGGTCAATCACATATAATTTCAATGACAAATTTTCAATGACATTTCAACATTGTTCACAGCATGCATTAGGCACTTCCTATGGTTGGGTAACAACATTAAATGATAATCCTGGTACAGTTTCATCCCAACATGTATAATGACTCAATGTGTAACTAATACAAAAAGAAAAAAGAAAGGAAGAAATAAAGATAAAGAAATAAAGAAAGGCAGGCTATATTTGCCAAAATGATTATCATCCTTATGATTATTCCTTAATAAAAGTCTCATAAAGCACAATCAACTTCAAACCCTACGAACCCTTAGATGGTAGGAAGGCTCCATTGCAGAGCCTCAGGCAAATCTTAAAACAAGGTTGGATTCACAGCTTTGTCATGGGACATGAGAGAACATGGGCATCATACAGATCATGGGTTAGTCATGGGAATATATCCAGTGTTGAGTCATACAGAGATGCAATTGTCAGGTATACCAAGAAACAAGTCCTCCGGCTTACAAACAGTTCATTTCAAGGTTGGCTACTTTGCAACCCATCAGCAGACTCGGTTTGTGGATTCAGTTGAAGCCTGGCCTTTGTTCTTCCCAGCCGGCTTTACTGTATTGAGTCCTTAGGGTTATTGGGGAAGAATTAGCCTTAACATGGGACATCCTGGGTAGGAGATGCCCAGGAGGTAAAGGCGTTGACCTTTTGACTCTTCCCCCTTCAACGAGGGTGGATAGTAGTCCACTGAACCAGACATCCTGTCTCTCTTCGAAATCACATTTCATTATGAGCATTCTAGATGGTCTATAGTTCAATCAGTTAGACTGGTTTACAACTCTGTTTCCCATGAGAAGTCAGAGAGGGTAAGAGAAGGTCAGTTAGAGGCTAGTTCTGCTACACAAGATTAAAAAGATCATGAATTACTTTGGCTGGTGTCTGGTCTGCTGGAAGGTTGAACATGCTCATGCAGTGCTCTATAATGCCTCAGCATGGAGGATGTATTGTTGGTGTAAGTCAGCTCCTTCTGACACAGCAGGCATTTCACCTTTGAGATAAAATAATACACAATGAAGATTATATGGCCATATTGTGATGATGTGCAAATAACATATAATCATTGACATATACCTTGTTGTGAGCAACCATTTCAAAATACTCCCAGACAGGAGAAGACTTCCTCTTTCTTGGAGGCTCCATAGAAAGGGAGGATGAAGCCCTCCAGCTGGGTTTGTTATAACTGTACCCTAACTAACAGAAGCTAATATTAATAATTGTGATAATGGCGCTAGTACTGATCTATCTATCTATCTATCTATCTATCTATCTATCTATCTATCTATCTATCTATCTATCTATCTATCTATCTATCTATATTGAACTCCCTAATCTCCATAATCTACTATATAATTTACTGAACTCTCTACCAACTCGCTACAGACACTGAAACACTCCACTCCACGCCACCTTAAACGCAAACACACCCACAAAGAAGCACTAATTTCGAACCAGCTTTATATGGAAGCGATACTCGGAATGAGACAGTGACGTAACCCACACAAACCTAGGCCTTGTTTGTCATCGGTCACGTGAGTTCCACAAAAACGATACAAGCCTTGAATCGGGGCTTCATCTGGCACGCCCACTTTTGCTCAATAGACCCTCCGACGCCTCGAGTTGTTTGTCCCATCATTAACCCAGAGCATGTGGTCTGTAAAGCAGAGGAATTCATGGAAGTGGTTGGCGTTATTTCGGCACTTTACGACCAAGACATTGATCCTAGAGTGAAATCAAATTTAGAAGAAGTTCTCCACAGCTTTGCTGCTCAACAGACACTGCAACACACACATTGACCAGGGCGAATGGCACTTGACATTCCGACTGCAGTTCTGGAGCACCAAGTTCTTTCTGGTGTACCACCTTGTGAAATTGCAGCAATTTTCGGAGTATCAACGAAAACCATCAGGAGGCGTATGCAACAATGCGGTCTAAGGTATTTATGCTAAATGATTTGATTCAAAATAATTACTTTACAGTCTATATATTGCTGGTCCCGTCCAGACATTACGCATAATATTACTCGTTGTTTGTTTTTTCCAGAAAGTCAGACCTCGACTCAGCTGTGACTGATGAAGAGTTTGACTGCATTGTTACAGAAGTCCACAGAAGTCATCCAAACACTGGCTACAAGCTAATGCATGGCCATCTGAAAGCAAGAGGTGTGTGTGTTCCAGGTAATGATACGGCCACAAATTGTATATGTAGAAATGGCCCAGTTGGTATGTAACCGCGGTCAAGTCAGCCGTCTTTCGCTGCATTTTGGTCAAGCCAGCCGCCCCTGAATTTGCGGTGCACTCGTATTGCAGCCTTTACCGTAACTTCCCCGTCTTCCCTGTCTTCAGCGAGCGCTACTATCAATGTAGCTCCGGAGCTAATGCCGAGGCTTTCTGCTACAACGATAAAATTGACCGACTTCCGGTTTTCAAAATAAAATATATTGTACGACAAAATGTTGACACAATTCGGGGTTTTATGAGAGGTGTGTCTCAAGCAGCGTGTCTGTTAAAATGATTCAGCATTGATTTGGAGTCATCAAGTCATATAACTTCCAGGGTATTGAGGTAAAATCTCAGTCACATGACCCCAGAGCTATTATTATTTGTTATTGTTGTATTATTTTACAAAAACATTCATTGCAGCTGTTGATAGCAGCATTGAAAGTTTCTGAAAAATAATAATCAGATTTAATATGAAAAATGCTCTCATAAAACCCCGAATTGTGTCAACATTTTGTCGTACAATATATTTTTATTTTAAAAACCGGACGTCGGTCCATTTTATCGTTGTAGCAGAAAGCCGGCATTAGCTCCGGAGCTACCTTGATAGTAGCGCTCGCTGAAGACGGGGAAGTTACGGTAAAGGCTGCAATATGAGCGCACCGCAAATTCAGGAGCGGCTGGCTTGACCAAAACGCAGCGAAAGGCGGCTGACTTGACCGCGGTTACATACCCAACTGGGCCATTTCTACATATACAATTTGTGGCCATATTATTATCTTGAACACGCACACCTCTTGCTTTCAGATGGCCATGCATTAGCTTGTAGCCAGTGTTTGGATGACTTGTGTGGACTTCTGTAACAATGCAGTCTAACTCTTCATCAGTCACAGCTGAGTAGAGGTCTGTCTTTCTGGAAAAAACAAACAACGAGTAATATTACGCATAATGTCCGGACGGGACCAGCAATATGTAGACTGTAAACTAATTATTATGAATCAAATCATTTAGCATAAATACCTTAGACCGCATTGTTGCATACGCCTCCTGATGGTTTTCGTTGATACTCCGAACATTGTTGCAATTTCACAAGGTGGTACACCGGAAAGAACTTGGTGCTCCAGAACTGCAGTCGGAATGTCAAGTGCCAATCGCCCTGGTCCGTGTGTGTTGCAGTGGCTGTTGAGCAGCAAAGCGGTGGAGAACTTCTAAATTTGATTTCACTCTCAGATCAATGTCTTGGTCGTAAAGTGCCGAAATAACGCCAACCACTTCCATGAATTCCTCTGCTTTACAGACCACATGCTCTGGGTCAGCAGGTCCTGCTTCCACGTACTCTGCAAGGTTTAAAATATCTGAAACCAACTCTCCTGAAAGCCGAAGGAGCTCTTCTGTAGCCGCCATACTTGAAGACTTCAGTCAAAAGCAATCGATTCACTAGATCATCGTTAGTCCCACCCACTGACTTTGATGGGTGAGTTTGACAGATAAAATAAATTCATGAAGCGCTGCAACAAAGGTCCATGAAATAATTAAATTGTGAAATAATTCAATAAATAGTGAAATAATTATATATGTATTCATTTAATTCCCATTGTAATTAATTAATGAAACATTTAATGACACTTTTATTTATTTAAAGATGTATTTATATATTTCAATGTGTCCCAGTTGGTGCTCCATAATTATTCTTAGTGCTAAATTAATAAAGTAAAAAATAATTAAATGATATAAAAATCATGTATTTAAATATTTTTGTGCTTTTATTCAGTTTGACTATGGACTTTGACAGCAAGGTTCTAAAAGTTATATAATTTGTATGCATATTATATTTAATTTGTGTGTAAATGTTATAAACAAACAAATACTGATATGTTTAAATGAGAGGCTGAGAAAATCAAAATTCTAATTCTTCTATTATTGTTGTATTTATATTGTAATAGTCCAAAATTATGTGAATATGCATATTGCATAGTTTTATTAAAATGACATAGTCTATGCCTCATTGCCTCTAGAAACATTGGAAAAAACAGTTTAACACATGATATCTCTCTAATGCGCTGCACGGTGGCGCAGCAGGTAGTGCGTGTGCCTCACAGCAACAAGGTTGCCGGCTCGATTCCCAGGTCAGGTCTTTCTGTGTGAAGTTTGCATGTTCTTGCTGCAAAACCTATTCACCTCTTCGGTTTCGCTAGACTAGCAGTGGCCGTCTCCAGCAGCTCAGCGATTAGCAGAAGGGCACGTCAGGGCAGCGACTGCAGAGTGAGGGCAAGTTGTGGATCATTTGACCGACCAAGGTAGATCTAAATTATTATTTTGTTTTATTTCTTATTATTTTGGGCCACACCGACGGACTTTCACACACACACTTCCAAAAAAAAAAAAAAAAAAAAAAAAAAATCACTTTGACAAAAGGGCACTCAAAGGGCATCAAGGGGCAAAGGGGCAGGTGCTCCAGCACCCTCCGCCGCCCCCCCCCCCCCCCCCCCCCCCCCCCCGCCTGATGGACACGTCTTTTTGACAGCGATCTTACACCATAAGAATCACTTATTTAGAGGACAGTTAAGAAAAAAATCGCCACATAGCAATGGCCTTGCAGATACAAAGAGCATTAAGAGTACATGATAAATTTACATGGTTTGGGATCAATAAAGTCTTGTCTTATGTCAATGAGGACGAGTTCGTTAAATTCATCACATGTAGTGACAACAAATCAGCTCCTTCTCCAAACTGTGAGACTGCACCTTCAACATGTTCAGAGGAACACGGCAAGTTGCCTTTACATTGTGAGGCAGGAGGACCAAGCTGATAAATAGGCCTCAAAATGTCTTTCTGAAAGAGTGAAACATACATTTTTACAATTGTTCAAATGGCGTACTGATAACTCTTTCAGAAGCAAATTTAATCTATTCAAGGTACATGTCTGTCCTCACTCATGTACATTCTGAATCTCCTCATCAGTATTCTGAATAGCAGATGCTGGAATAAAATACCATTCCTCTAAATTTATGTAAAACATACACACATTTTAGAGACACAATTCACTGAAATAAGACATGTCCCCAACAATGTCCTCAGTATCTAACACACTGACAGTTTCCTATATGGCAGCTGCCTAGAGTAACTACTCTATGCTGTAAAAATGTGAAAGAACATTTAGGGCTCTATTTTCGACTCCGCCGGCACAGTGGTATTTTCAAGCGGTGCAGGCAGGCTCACGGCGCATTTGGTATTTTGGTAGACCGAGGCGTACAGAGGTGCGCCAGGATGGGCGTTGCGGCGCAGTAGGGGGGAGGTGTCGGCATAATGAGCCGGCGCATTGGAATTTTCGACCATTTCGGTCTGCGCCGGCGGCGTAAAAGTGCGCTGAAAGCTCGCCACCTCAGACCTGGTCAACTCTGTGCGCCAGCGGCGCAAGTGGATTTTTGTAAACCGGCGGAGTCATGCGCTCACGTCACCAATACCTCACAGGCAGGTTTCCACAGTGTCTGGCATTTCACTGCGATCAATTATTAGCAACAGCCGCGATTCAATGCAACTATCTGAGTCAGCACATACAGTCAGACCTAAATTTATATATTTTGATCCGTATCTCATCTGACCACATCGAAAGCGCGTTCGGCACGCGTAATGGTCACTCAACCTGACTGAATGTACACAGGTGAAACAGAGATGTCTGGTGATCTGTGACTCAAATTGCCTGGTGACGAATGTGTATGCCACTTTCCCCGGGCACATGACTCGTTCATCCGGCGAATTCTAGCATCCCTACAGTCTTTCAGGGGGACACCTCTCTGGATGTGTGGCTGCTAGGTAATAACGGCTATCCACTGAAAACGTGATGACGCCATATATCACACCGTCAACAAGACGGCAGCGTGGTTTTAACGGTGTTTTCAGCAGTGCTCGGTCAGTCATCAAACGCACACTGCGATCAATAATTAGCAACAGCGACGATTCAATGTAACTGTTTGAGTCAGCACATACAAGCGCGTTCGCACGCGTAATGGTCACTCACCCTGACCGAATGTACACAGGTGAAACAGGGATGCGAACTAATCGGTTTACGTCGCTGTGCCAACAGAAACAGCCGTGGCATCCTACAGAGCATATATACTGCATCTATCTCAGAGCACTCGAGGGACAGAGAGAGACAGACACATGAAAAAACGTAAGTGATGATGTTGTCCGCTATTACCCGCGTCATTTCATTCCAAATACAAATGTTATCATTTTAATGCTTAACGTTATCTGTAACGATGGAGTACATCATTGCTTTGAGGAGGATGAAGAGGAGGCCGAGGATTTACCATCTAAGGACCTCATATTTAGACATCAGAATCAGAATCAGAAATTCTTTATTTATCTCCGAGGGGAAATTGTTTTTGTTGCAGTGCTCCTTACAAGAATAGAATTAGAATAAAATTAGAGAAGAAAGAAAAGAAAGAGAACTATATATATAAAAAGCAAATATAAAAACAAAATATTTATATTGAAAATATAAATATATAAACAAAATATACCACAAAATATAGAACACAATATAAAACTATATATATATATATATATATATATATATATATATATACTGAGAAAAATTAAACAGTATATACAAACGGTTGTGCAAAGTAATACAAAGGGATGTCAGGAGACATGAGTGACGTCAATCTCCTGGAAACTTGTCATGCGCCTCGCCAGCGGCGTTCTTAAAGGTGAGGCGAGGAGCTGCTGTGATTGGTGAAGATTTGACTCGGCTGTGCCAAACCCACTCCACGCCTTGTCCCCTCCCTCTTTCCGAGTTGCGCCGCTGGGTGGGACTGAAATGAGAAGGAGGAGGAGATGCGCTGGCAGCGCAGCTCAGGAAAATACCAAAGTCTGCGCCACCACGCCCCATCGGCGCAGCGGACCTGACTTTGCGCCGCGCCTGCGCCGTGCTGGCGGCGGAGTCGAAAATAGAGCCCTTAGAGTTGGTATTGTTGAAAGAGCCACAACTCACATGTCTGTGTTTACTGGACATTTGGCAAGTAAGGTTAAATGAAGATTTTAAAATGAACAGTTTTGCATGGTCTCACTGGACAGTTAAAAGTGCTAATTCAATCCACCACACAGGTGTTCACTCACAATGTTCCATTTCAGTCATGCCTGGAAATGGAGAGCACATTTTTTCAAAAGCACTTTTGCCAGACTCGCTAAAAACAGACTCACAATGTCCCATTATGGTGAGAATGCAGCACATCCCAAAAAAAAGAAAACCAAAAAACACCTGCTTTCAACACACATGAATATTCAAGCGAACAGATTCTCCGCAAGTGAAACAGCAATAATGTTACATCTCAAAAATCAAACCGCCATATATCCACCATACTATATGGCACATTAGCCTGTAATAAGTCCTAGCATGAAACTATCCATCCATCCATTATCTATACCGCCTATCCCTTTCGGGGTTGCGGGGGGCTGGAGCCTATCCCAGCTACAATGGGCGAG
Organism: Chaetodon trifascialis; assembly: GCF_039877785.1. Taxonomy (NCBI): domain Eukaryota; kingdom Metazoa; phylum Chordata; class Actinopteri; order Chaetodontiformes; family Chaetodontidae; genus Chaetodon; species Chaetodon trifascialis. The sequence continues at coordinate 25,396,228 of NC_092072.1, forward strand.
AGGCGGGGTACACCCTGAACCGGTCGCCAGCCGATTGCAGGGCCACATGCAAAGACAGACAAACATTCACACTCACACTCACACCTACGGACAATTTTTTAGAGTCATCAATTAACCTAATGAGCATGTTTTTGGTCTGTGGGAGGAAGCCGGAGTACCCGGAGAGAACCCACGCATGCACGGGAAGAACATGCAAACTTCACACAGAAAGGCCCCGCCTGACCCGGGGATCGAACCGGCAACCTTCTTGCTGTGAGGCACGCGCACTACCTGCTGCGCCACCGTGCAGCAGCATGAAACTAACAGCATAATATTAGTTAACTCTCAGCATGGCATATTAGCCTGTAATGTCATGCAGGGAAACGGGGTCCACATTTTACCAAAGCACTTTTGCGACAATCAGTAGTCACAGACAATTTTGTCGGAGACAAAAGGAAAATAAATGCTTTCATTGTTAACATTGGCTTAACATGCATTAACATTACGTGGCTAGACACGTCTAAACTCTGGCGATGTTAGTCGCCATCCGGAACACAAATGCATGAATAATCTTAATGATTCCAATCATATTACAGTGCTTACCTTGCTAACATTGACTTGATCTTGCCGGTAACTGAAGATGAGCTGTAACAATGTCCAAAATTCAGACGAGGACAGTGGGCGCTGTCTGCTGTTTGAATGACGCGTCAAAGATGTAAACGCTCCTTCTATCCATCTATCCACAAAGGGGGGGGGGGGGGGGGGGGGGGGGGGGTGGGGTCCCTCTGAGCTCTCTGGACTTCGGACGTCATTGTTCCAGCCCCTCTTGACGAGACGGAGAAAAACACATAATGAGACAATATGAACACTTGTTGCTTTGTTTGAATTGTCATTCTAACATAGTTTGATACATCACCACAGCTGAATCTTAAATAGTGACATTCGCTGCATTAAACCGTCAAAATTGACGCTTTCCGAGGGAGAAAAGCACATAAACAGCAATATGAACACTTGTTGCTTTGTTCACAGTAAATAAATACGGAATCAAAATAAACTATGTTGTCCTTCAATAATGTGCACAATTGAATGTTTCTAAAGTGGAATTGTTATTCTAACATAGTTTGATACATCACTACAGCTGAATCTTAAATAATGACATTCGTTACATTAGACCGTCAAAATTGACGCTTTCAGGGGGAGAAATGCACATAAAGAGCAATATGAACACATGTTCCTTTTTTCACAGTAAATGCATACGGAATCAAAATAAATTATGTTGTCCTTCAACACTATGCACAATTGAATGTTTCTAAAGTGGAATTGTCATTCTGACATAGTTTGACACATCACTACAGCTGAATCTTAAATAGTGACTTTCGCTGCATTAGACCGTCAAAATTGACGCTTTCAGGGGGAGAAATGCACATAAAGAGCAATATGAACATATGTTCCTTTTTTCACAGTAAATGCATACGGAATCAAAATAAATTATGTTGTCCTTCAAAACTATGCACAATTGAATGTTTCTAAAGTGGAATTGTCATTCTGACATAGTTTGACACATCACTACAGCTGAATCTTAAATAGTGACGTTCGCTGCATTAGACCGTCAAAATTGACGCTACAGAGCGAGAAAAGCACATTAACAGTAATATGAACACATGTTCCTTTTTTCACAGTAAATGCATACGGAATCAAAATAAATTATGTTGTCCTTCAACACTATGCACAATTGAATGTTTCTAAAGTGGAATTGTCATTCTGACATAGTTTGATAACATCACTACAGCTGAATCTTAAATAGTGACTTTCGCTGCATTAGACCGTCAAAATTGACGCTTTCAGGGGGAGAAATGCACATAAAGAGCAATATGAACATATGTTCCTTTTTTCACAGTAAATGCATACGGAATCAAAATAAATTATGTTGTCCTTCAACACTATGCACAATTAAATGTTTCTAAAGTGGAATTGTTATTCTAACATAGTTTGACACATCACTACAGCTGAATCTTAAATAGTGACTTTCGCTGCATTAGACCGTCAAAATTGACGCTTCAAAGCGAGAAAAGCACATAAACAGTAATATGAACACGTTCTTTTTTTCACAGTAAATGCATACGGAATCAAAATAAACTATGTTGTCCTTCAACACTATGCACAATTGAATGTTTCTAAGGTGGAATTGTCATTCTGACATAGTTTGACACATCACTACAGCTGAATCTTAAATAATGACATTCGTTACATTAGACCGTCAAAATTGACGCTTTCAGGGGGAGAAATGCACATAAAGAGCAATATGAACACATGTTCCTTTTTTCACAGTAAATGCATACGGAATCAAAATAAACTATGTTGTCCTTCAACACTATGCACAATTGAATGTTTCTAAAGTGGAATTGTCATTTTGACATAGTTTGATACATCACTACAGCTGAATCTTAAATAGTGACTTTCGCTGCATTAGACCGTCAAAATTGACGCTTCAAAGCGAGAAAAACACATAAGATAATATGAACACATGTTCCTTTTTTCACAGTAAATGCATACGGAATCAAAATAAATTATGTTTTCCTTCAACACTATGCACAATTGAATGTTTCTAAAGTGGAACTGTCATTCTGACATAGTTTGATACATCACTACAGCTGAATCTTAAATAGTGACTTTCGCAGCATTAGACCGTCAAAATTGACGCTACAGAGCGAGAAAAGCACATAAACAGTAATATGAACACGTTCTTTTTTTCACAGTAAATGCATACGGAATCAAAATAAACTATGTTGTCCTTCAACACTATGCACAATTGAATGTTTCTAAAGTGGAATTGTCATTCTGACATAGTTTGACACATCACTACAGCTGAATCTTAAATAATGACATTCGTTACATTAGACTGTCAAAATTGACGCTTCAAAGCGAGAAAAACACATAAGATAATATGAACACATGTTCCTTTTTTCACAGTAAATGCATACGGAATCAAAATAAATTATGTTGTCTTTCAACACTATGCACAATTGAATGTTTCTAAAGTGGAATTGTCATTCTGACATAGTTTGATACATCACTACAGCTGAATCTTAAATAGTGACTTTCGCTGCATTAGACCGTCAAAATTGTCGCTTCAAAGCGAGAAAAACACATAAGATAATATGAACACATGTTCCTTTTTTCACAGTAAATGCATACGGAATCAAAATAAACTATGTTGTCCTTCAACACTATGCACAATTGAATGTTTCTAAAGTGGAATTGTCATTCTGACATAGTTTGACACATCACTACAGCTGAATCTTAAATAGTGACTTTCGCTGCATTAGACCGTCAAAATTGACGCTTTCAGGGGGAGAAATGCACATAAAGAGCAATATGAACATATGTTCCTTTTTTCACAGTAAATGCATACGGAATCAAAATAAATTATGTTGTCCTTCAACACTATGCACAATTGAATGTTTCTAAAGTGGAATTGTTATTCTAACATAGTTTGACACATCACTACAGCTGAATCTTAAATAATGACATTCGTTACATTAGACCGTCAAAATTGACGCTTTCAGGGGGAGAAATGCACATAAAGAGCAATATGAACACATGTTCCTTTTTTCACAGTAAATGCATACGGAATCAAAATAAATTATGTTGTCCTTCAACACTATGCACAATTGAATGTTTCTAAAGTGGAATTGTCATTCTGACATAGTTTGATACATCACTACAGCAGAGCGAGAAAAACACATAAAAAGAAAATATGAACACATGTTCCTTTTTTCACAGTAAATGCATACGGAATCAAAATAAATTATGTTGTCCTTCAACACTATGCACAATTGAATGTTTCTAAAGTGGAATTGTCATTCTGACATAGTTTGATACATCACTACAGCAGAGCGAGAAAAACACATAATAAGATAATATGAACACATGTTCCTTTTTTCACAGTAAATGCATACGGAATCAAAATAAATTATGTTGTCCTTCAACACTATGCATAATTGAATGTGTTTAAAGTGGAATTGTTATTCTAACATAGTTTGACACATCACTACAGCTGAATCTTAAATAATGACATTCGTTACATTAGACCGTCAAAGTTGACGCTTTCAGGGGGAGAAATGCACATAAAGAGCAATATGAACACATGTTCCTTTTTTCACAGTAAATGCATACGGAATCAAAATAAACTATGTTGTCCTTCAACACTATGCATAATTGAATGTGTTTAAAGTGGAATTGTTATTCTAACATAGTTTGACACATCACTACAGCTGAATCTAAAATAATGACATTCGTTACATTAGACCGTCAAAATTTACGCTTTCAGGGGGAGAAATGCACATAAAGAGCAATACGAACACATGTTCCTTTTTTCACAGTAAATGCATACGGAATCAAAATAAATTATGTTGTCCTTCAACACTATGCATAATTGAATGTGTCTAAAGTGGAATTGTCATTCTGACATAGTTTGATACATCACTACAGCAGAGCGAGAAAAACACATAATAAGATAATATGAACACATGTTCCTTTTTTCACAGTAAATGCATACGGAATCAAAATAAATTATGTTGTCCTTCAACACTATGCACAATTGAATGTTTCTAAAGTGGAATTGTCATTCTGACATAGTTTGATAACATCACTACAGCTGAATCTTAAATAGTGACTTTCGCTGCATTAGACCGTCAAAATTGACGCTTCAAAGCGAGAAAAACACATAAGATAATATGAACACATGTTCCTTTTTTCACAGTAAATGCATACGGAATCAAAATAAACTATGTTGTCCTTCAACACTATGCACAATTGAATGTTTCTAAAGTGGAATTGTCATTCTGACATAGTTTGACACATCACTACAGCTGAATCTTAAATAGTGACTTTCGCTGCATTAGACCGTCAAAATTGACGCTTTCAGGGGGAGAAATGCACATAAAGAGCAATATGAACATATGTTCCTTTTTTCACAGTAAATGCATACGGAATCAAAATAAATTATGTTGTCCTTCAACACTATGCACAATTGAATGTTTCTAAAGTGGAATTGTTATTCTAACATAGTTTGACACATCACTACAGCTGAATCTTAAATAATGACATTCGTTACATTAGACCGTCAAAATTGACGCTTTCAGGGGGAGAAATGCACATAAAGAGCAATATGAACACATGTTCCTTTTTTCACAGTAAATGCATACGGAATCAAAATAAATTATGTTGTCCTTCAACACTATGCACAATTGAATGTTTCTAAAGTGGAATTGTCATTCTGACATAGTTTGATACATCACTACAGCAGAGCGAGAAAAACACATAATAAGATAATATGAACACATGTTCCTTTTTTCACAGTAAATGCATACGGAATCAAAATAAATTATGTTGTCCTTCAACACTATGCACAATTGAATGTTTCTAAAGTGGAATTGTCATTCTGACATAGTTTGATACATCACTACAGCAGAGCGAGAAAAACACATAAAAAGAAAATATGAACACATGTTCCTTTTTTCACAGTAAATGCATACGGAATCAAAATAAATTATGTTGTCCTTCAACACTATGCACAATTGAATGTTTCTAAAGTGGAATTGTCATTCTGACATAGTTTGATACATCACTACAGCAGAGCGAGAAAAACACATAATAAGATAATATGAACACATGTTCCTTTTTTCACAGTAAACGCATACGGAATCAAAATAAATTATGTTGTCCTTCAACACTATGCATAATTGAATGTGTTTAAAGTGGAATTGTTATTCTAACATAGTTTGACACATCACTACAGCTGAATCTTAAATAATGACATTCGCTACATTAGACCGTCAAAGTTGACGCTTTCAGGGGGAGAAATGCACATAAAGAGCAATATGAACATATGTTCCTTTTTTCACAGTAAATGCATACGGAATCAAAATAAATTATGTTGTCCTTCAACACTATGCACAACTGAATGTTTCTAAAGTGGAATTGTTATTCTAACATAGTTTGACACATCACTACAGCTGAATCTTAAATAATGACATTCGTTACATTAGACCGTCAAAATTGACGCTTTCAGGGGGAGAAATGCACATAAAGAGCAATATGAACACATGTTCCTTTTTTCACAGTAAATGCATACGGAATCAAAATAAATTATGTTGTCCTTCAACACTATGCACAATTGAATGTTTCTAAAGTGGAATTGTCATTCTGACATAGTTTGATAACATCACTACAGCTGAATCTTAAATAGTGACTTTCGCTGCATTAGACCGTCAAAATTGACGCTTTCAGGGGGAGAAATGCACATAAAGAGCAATATGAACATATGTTCCTTTTTTCACAGTAAATGCATACGGAATCAAAATAAATTATGTTGTCCTTCAACACTATGCACAATTAAATGTTTCTAAAGTGGAATTGTTATTCTAACATAGTTTGACACATCACTACAGCTGAATCTTAAATAGTGACTTTCGCTGCATTAGACCGTCAAAATTGACGCTTCAAAGCGAGAAAAGCACATAAACAGTAATATGAACACGTTCTTTTTTTCACAGTAAATGCATACGGAATCAAAATAAACTATGTTGTCCTTCAACACTATGCACAATTGAATGTTTCTAAGGTGGAATTGTCATTCTGACATAGTTTGACACATCACTACAGCTGAATCTTAAATAATGACATTCGTTACATTAGACCGTCAAAATTGACGCTTTCAGGGGGAGAAATGCACATAAAGAGCAATATGAACACATGTTCCTTTTTTCACAGTAAATGCATACGGAATCAAAATAAACTATGTTGTCCTTCAACACTATGCACAATTGAATGTTTCTAAAGTGGAATTGTCATTTTGACATAGTTTGATACATCACTACAGCTGAATCTTAAATAGTGACTTTCGCTGCATTAGACCGTCAAAATTGACGCTTCAAAGCGAGAAAAACACATAAGATAATATGAACACATGTTCCTTTTTTCACAGTAAATGCATACGGAATCAAAATAAATTATGTTGTCCTTCAACACTATGCATAATTGAATGTGTTTAAAGTGGAATTGTTATTCTAACATAGTTTGACACATCACTACAGCTGAATCTTAAATAATGACATTCGCTACATTAGACCGTCAAAGTTGACGCTTTCAGGGGGAGAAATGCACATAAAGAGCAATATGAACATATGTTCCTTTTTTCACAGTAAATGCATACGGAATCAAAATAAATTATGTTGTCCTTCAACACTATGCACAACTGAATGTTTCTAAAGTGGAATTGTTATTCTAACATAGTTTGACACATCACTACAGCTGAATCTTAAATAATGACATTCGTTACATTAGACCGTCAAAATTGACGCTTTCAGGGGGAGAAATGCACATAAAGAGCAATATGAACACATGTTCCTTTTTTCACAGTAAATGCATACGGAATCAAAATAAATTATGTTGTCCTTCAACACTATGCACAATTGAATGTTTCTAAAGTGGAATTGTCATTCTGACATAGTTTGATACATCACTACAGCAGAGCGAGAAAAACACATAATAAGATAATATGAACACATGTTCCTTTTTTCACAGTAAATGCATACGGAATCAAAATAAATTATGTTGTCCTTCAACACTATGCACAATTGAATGTTTCTAAAGTGGAATTGTCATTCTGACATAGTTTGATAACATCACTACAGCTGAATCTTAAATAGTGACTTTCGCTGCATTAGACCGTCAAAATTGACGCTACAGAGCGAGAAAAGCACATTAACAGTAATATGAACACATGTTCCTTTTTTCACAGTAAATGCATACGGAATCAAAATAAATTATGTTGTCCTTCAACACTATGCACAATTGAATGTTTCTAAAGTGGAATTGTCATTCTGACATAGTTTGATACATCACTACAGCTGAATCTTAAATAGTGACTTTCGCTGCATTAGACCGTCAAAATTGACGCTTCAAAGCGAGAAAAACACATAATAAGATAATATGAACACATGTTCCTTTTTTCACAGTAAATGCATACGGAATCAAAATAAATTATGTTGTCCTTCAACACTATGCACAATTGAATGTTTCTAAAGTGGAATTGTCATTCTGACATAGTTTGATACATCACTACAGCTGAATCTTAAATAGTGACTTTCGCTGCATTAGACCGTCAAAATTGACGCAACTGAGCGAGAAAAGCACATAAACAGTAATATGAACACGTTCTTTTTTTCACAGTAAATGCATACGGAATCAAAGTAAACTATGTTGTCCTTCAACACTATGCACAATTGAATGTTTCTAAGGTGGAATTGTCATTCTGACATAGTTTGACACATCACTACAGCTGAATCTTAAATAATGACATTCGTTACATTAGACCGTCAAAATTGACGCTTTCAGGGGGAGAAATGCACATAAAGAGCAATATGAACACATGTTCCTTTTTTCACAGTAAATGCATACGGAATCAAAATAAACTATGTTGTCCTTCAACACTATGCACAATTGAATGTTTCTAAAGTGGAATTGTCATTTTGACATAGTTTGATACATCACTACAGCTGAATCTTAAATAGTGACATTCGCTGCATTAGACCGTCAAAATTGACGCTTCAAAGCGAGAAAAACACGTAAGATAATATGAACACATGTTCCTTTTTTCACAGTAAATGCATACGGAATCAAAATAAATTATGTTTTCCTTCAACACTATGCACAATTGAATGTTTCTAAAGTGGAACTGTCATTCTGACATAGTTTGATACATCACTACAGCTGAATCTTAAATAGTGACTTTCGCAGCATTAGACCGTCAAAATTGACGCTACAGAGCGAGAAAAGCACATAAACAGTAATATGAACACGTTCTTTTTTTCACAGTAAATGCATACGGAATCAAAATAAACTATGTTGTCCTTCAACACTATGCACAATTGAATGTTTCTAAAGTGGAATTGTCATTCTGACATAGTTTGACACATCACTACAGCTGAATCTTAAATAATGACATTCGTTACATTAGACCGTCAAAATTGACGCTTCAAAGCGAGAAAAACACATAAGATAATATGAACACATGTTCCTTTTTTCACAGTAAATGCATACGGAATCAAAATAAACTATGTTGTCCTTCAACACTATGCACAATTGAATGTTTCTAAAGTGGAATTGTCATTCTGACATAGTTTGACACATCACTACAGCTGAATCTTAAATAGTGACTTTCGCTGCATTAGACCGTCAAAATTGACGCTTTCAGGGGCAGAAATGCACATAAAGAGCAATATGAACATATGTTCCTTTTTTCACAGTAAATGCATACGGAATCAAAATAAATTATGTTGTCCTTCAACACTATGCACAATTGAATGTTTCTAAAGTGGAATTGTTATTCTAACATAGTTTGACACATCACTACAGCTGAATCTTAAATAATGACATTCGTTACATTAGACCGTCAAAATTGACGCTTTCAGGGGGAGAAATGCACATAAGATAATATGAACACATGTTCCTTTTTTCACAGTAAATGCATACGGAATCAAAATAAATTATGTTTTCCTTCAACACTATGCACAATTGAATGTTTCTAAAGTGGAACTGTCATTCTGACATAGTTTGATACATCACTACAGCTGAATCTTAAATAGTGACTTTCGCAGCATTAGACCGTCAAAATTGACGCTACAGAGCGAGAAAAGCACATAAACAGTAATATGAACACGTTCTTTTTTTCACAGTAAATGCATACGGAATCAAAATAAACTATGTTGTCCTTCAACACTATGCACAATTGAATGTTTCTAAAGTGGAATTGTCATTCTGACATAGTTTGACACATCACTACAGCTGAATCTTAAATAATGACATTCGTTACATTAGACCGTCAAAATTGACGCTTCAAAGCGAGAAAAACACATAAGATAATATGAACACATGTTCCTTTTTTCACAGTAAATGCATACGGAATCAAAATAAACTATGTTGTCCTTCAACACTATGCACAATTGAATGTTTCTAAAGTGGAATTGTCATTCTGACATAGTTTGACACATCACTACAGCTGAATCTTAAATAGTGACTTTCGCTGCATTAGACCGTCAAAATTGACGCTTTCAGGGGGAGAAATGCACATAAAGAGCAATATGAACATATGTTCCTTTTTTCACAGTAAATGCATACGGAATCAAAATAAATTATGTTGTCCTTCAACACTATGCACAATTGAATGTTTCTAAAGTGGAATTGTTATTCTAACATAGTTTGACACATCACTACAGCTGAATCTTAAATAATGACATTCGTTACATTAGACCGTCAAAATTGACGCTTTCAGGGGGAGAAATGCACATAAAGAGCAATATGAACACATGTTCCTTTTTTCACAGTAAATGCATACGGAATCAAAATAAATTATGTTGTCCTTCAACACTATGCACAATTGAATGTTTCTAAAGTGGAATTGTCATTCTGACATAGTTTGATACATCACTACAGCAGAGCGAGAAAAACACATAAAAAGAAAATATGAACACATGTTCCTTTTTTCACAGTAAATGCATACGGAATCAAAATAAATTATGTTGTCCTTCAACACTATGCACAATTGAATGTTTCTAAAGTGGAATTGTCATTCTGACATAGTTTGATACATCACTACAGCAGAGCGAGAAAAACACATAATAAGATAATATGAACACATGTTCCTTTTTTCACAGTAAATGCATACGGAATCAAAATAAACTATGTTGTCCTTCAACACTATGCACAATTGAATGTTTCTAAAGTGGAATTGTCATTCTGACATAGTTTGATACATCACTACAGCAGAGCGAGAAAAACACATAATAAGATAATATGAACACATGTTCCTTTTTTCACAGTAAATGCATACGGAATCAAAATAAATTATGTTGTCCTTCAACACTATGCACAATTGAATGTTTCTAAAGTGGAATTGTCATTCTGACATAGTTTGATAACATCACTACAGCTGAATCTTAAATAGTGACTTTCGCTGCATTAGACCGTCAAAATTGACGCTACAGAGCGAGAAAAGCACATTAACAGTAATATGAACACATGTTCCTTTTTTCACAGTAAATGCATACGGAATCAAAATAAACTATGTTGTCCTTCAACACTATGCACAATTGAATGTTTCTAAAGTGGAATTGTCATTCTGACATAGTTTGACACATCACTACAGCTGAATCTTAAATAGTGACTTTCGCTGCATTAGACCGTCAAAATTGACGCTTTCAGGGGGAGAAATGCACATAAAGAGCAACATGAACACTTGTTGCTTTGTTCACAGTAAATGCATACGGAATCAAAATAAATTATGTTGTCCTTCAACACTATGCACAATTGAATGTTTCTAAAGTGGAATTGTTATTCTAACATAGTTTGACACATCACTACAGCTGAATCGTAAATAATGACATTCGTTACATTAGACCGTCAAAATTGACGCTTTCAGGGGGAGAAATGCACATAAAGAGCAATATGAACACATGTTCCTTTTTTCACAGTAAATGCATACGGAATCAAAATAAATTATGTTGTCCTTCAACACTATGCACAATTGAATGTTTCTAAAGTGGAATTGTCATTCTGACATAGTTTGATACATCACTACAGCAGAGCGAGAAAAACACATAATAAGATAATATGAACACATGTTCCTTTTTTCACAGTAAATGCATACGGAATCAAAATAAATTATGTTGTCCTTCAACACTATGCACAATTGAATGTTTCTGAAGTGGAATTGTCATTCTGACATAGTTTGATAACATCACTACAGCTGAATCTTAAATAGTGACTTTCGCTGCATTAGACCGTCAAAATTGACGCAACAGAGCGAGAAAAGCACATAAACAGTAATATGAACACGTTCTTTTTTTCACAGTAAATGCATACGGAATCAAAGTAAACTATGTTGTCCTTCAACACTATGCACAATTGAATGTTTCTAAGGTGGAATTGTCATTCTGACATAGTTTGACACATCACTACAGCTGAATCTTAAATAATGACATTCGTTACATTAGACCGTCAAAATTGACGCTTTCAGGGGGAGAAATGCACATAAAGAGCAATATGAACACATGTTCCTTTTTTCACAGTAAATGCATACGGAATCAAAATAAATTATGTTGTCCTTCAACACTATGCACAATTGAATGTTTCTAAAGTGGAATTGTTATTCTAACATAGTTTGACACATCACTACAGCTGAATCTTAAATAATGACATTCGTTACATTAGACCGTCAAAATTGACGCTTTCAGGGGGAGAAATGCACATAAAGAGCAATATGAACACATGTTCCTTTTTTCACAGTAAATGCATACGGAATCAAAATAAATTATGTTGTCCTTCAACACTATGCACAATTGAATGTTTCTAAAGTGGAATTGTCATTCTGACATAGTTTGATACATCACTACAGCAGAGCGAGAAAAACACATAATAAGATAATATGAACACATGTTCCTTTTTTCACAGTAAATGCATACGGAATCAAAATAAATTATGTTGTCCTTCAACACTATGCACAATTGAATGTTTCTAAAGTGGAATTGTCATTCTGACATAGTTTGATAACATCACTACAGCTGAATCTTAAATAGTGACTTTCGCTGCATTAGACCGTCAAAATTGACGCTACAGAGCGAGAAAAGCACATTAACAGTAATATGAACACATGTTCCTTTTTTCACAGTAAATGCATACGGAATCAAAATAAATTATGTTGTCCTTCAACACTATGCACAATTGAATGTTTCTAAAGTGGAATTGTCATTCTGACATAGTTTGATACATCACTACAGCTGAATCTTAAATAGTGACATTCGCTGCATTAGACCGTCAAAATTGACGCTTCAAAGCGAGAAATGCACATAATGAGACAATATGAACACATGTTCTTTTTTTCACAGTAAATGCATACGGAATCAAAATAAACTATGTTGTCCTTCAACACTATGCAAAATTGAATGTTTCTAAAGTGGAATTGTTATTCTAACATAATTTGACACATCACTAGAGCTGAATCTTAAATAATGACATTCGTTACATTAGACCGTCAAAATTGACGCTTTCAGAGGGAGAAATGCACATAAAGAGCAATATGAAGACATGTTCCTTTTTTCACAGTAAATGCAGACGGAATCAAAATAAATTATGTTGTCCTTCAACACTATGCACAATTGAATTTTTCTAAAGTGGAATTGTCATTCTGACATAGTTTGATACATCACTACAGCTGAATCTTAAATAGTGACTTTCGCTGCATTAGACCGTCAAAATTGACGCTTTCAGGGGGAGAAATGCACATAAAGAGCAATATGAACACATGTTCCTTTTTTCACAGTAAATGCATACGGAATCAAAATAAATTATGTTGTCCTTCAACGCTATGCACAAGTGAATGTTTCTAAAGTGGAATTGTCATACTAACATAGTTTGATACATCACTACAGCTGAATCTTAAATAGTGACTTTCGCTGCATTAGACCGTCAAAATTGACGCTTCAAAGCGAGAAAAACACATAAACAGGAATATGAACACATGTTCCTTTTTTCACAGTAAATGCATACGGAATCAAAATAAATTATGTTGTCCTTCAACACTATGCACAACTGAATGTTTCTAAAGTGGAATTGTCATTCTGACATAGTTTGATACATCACCACAGCTGAATCTTAAATAATGACATTCGTTACATTAGACCGTAAAAATTGACGCTTTCAGTGGGAGAAATGCACATAAAGAGCAATATGAACACATGTTCCTTTTTTCACAGTAAATGCATACGGAATCAAAATAAATTATGTTGTCCTTCAACACTATGCACAATTGAATGTTTCTAAAGTGGAATTGTCATTCTGACATAGTTTGATACATCACTACAGCAGAGCGAGAAAAACACATAATAAGATAATATGAACACATGTTCCTTTTTTCACAGTAAATGCATACGGAATCAAAATAAATTATGTTGTCCTTCAACACTATGCACAATTGAATGTTTCTAAAGTGGAATTGTCATTCTGACATAGTTTGATACATCACTACAGCTGAATCTTAAATAGTGACTTTCGCTGCATTAGACCGTCAAAATTGACGCAACAGAGCGAGAAAAGCACATAAACAGTAATATGAACACGTTCTTTTTTTCACAGTAAATGCATACGGAATCAAAGTAAACTATGTTGTCCTTCAACACTATGCACAATTGAATGTTTCTAAGGTGGAATTGTCATTCTGACATAGTTTGACACATCACTACAGCTGAATCTTAAATAATGACATTCGTTACATTAGACCGTCAAAATTGACGCTTTCAGGGGGAGAAATGCACATAAAGAGCAATATGAACACATGTTCCTTTTTTCACAGTAAATGCATACGGAATCAAAATAAACTATGTTGTCCTTCAACACTATGCACAATTGAATGTTTCTAAAGTGGAATTGTCATTTTGACATAGTTTGATACATCACTACAGCTGAATCTTAAATAGTGACATTCGCTGCATTAGACCGTCAAAATTGACGCTTCAAAGCGAGAAAAACACATAAGATAATATGAACACATGTTCCTTTTTTCACAGTAAATGCATACGGAATCAAAATAAATTATGTTTTCCTTCAACACTATGCACAATTGAATGTTTCTAAAGTGGAACTGTCATTCTGACATAGTTTGATACATCACTACAGCTGAATCTTAAATAGTGACTTTCGCAGCATTAGACCGTCAAAATTGACGCTACAGAGCGAGAAAAGCACATAAACAGTAATATGAACACGTTCTTTTTTTCACAGTAAATGCATACGGAATCAAAATAAACTATGTTGTCCTTCAACACTATGCACAATTGAATGTTTCTAAAGTGGAATTGTCATTCTGACATAGTTTGACACATCACTACAGCTGAATCTTAAATAATGACATTCGTTACATTAGACCGTCAAAATTGACGCTTCAAAGCGAGAAAAACACATAAGATAATATGAACACATGTTCCTTTTTTCACAGTAAATGCATACGGAATCAAAATAAATTATGTTGTCTTTCAACACTATGCACAATTGAATGTTTCTAAAGTGGAATTGTCATTCTGACATAGTTTGATACATCACTACAGCTGAATCTTAAATAGTGACTTTCGCTGCATTAGACCGTCAAAATTGTCGCTTCAAAGCGAGAAAAACACATAAGATAATATGAACACATGTTCCTTTTTTCACAGTAAATGCATACGGAATCAAAATAAATTATGTTTTCCTTCAACACTATGCACAATTGAATGTTTCTAAAGTGGAATTGTCATTCTGACATAGTTTGACACATCACTACAGCTGAATCTTAAATAGTGACTTTCGCTGCATTAGACCGTCAAAATTGACGCTTTCAGGGGGAGAAATGCACATAAAGAGCAATATGAACATATGTTCCTTTTTTCACAGTAAATGCATACGGAATCAAAATAAATTATGTTGTCCTTCAACACTATGCACAATTGAATGTTTCTAAAGTGGAATTGTTATTCTAACATAGTTTGACACATCACTACAGCTGAATCGTAAATAATGACATTCGTTACATTAGACCGTCAAAATTGACGCTTTCAGGGGGAGAAATGCACATAAAGAGCAATATGAACACATGTTCCTTTTTTCACAGTAAATGCATACGGAATCAAAATAAATTATGTTGTCCTTCAACACTATGCACAATTGAATGTTTCTAAAGTGGAATTGTCATTCTGACATAGTTTGATACATCACTACAGCAGAGCGAGAAAAACACATAATAAGATAATATGAACACATGTTCCTTTTTTCACAGTAAATGCATACGGAATCAAAATAAATTATGTTGTCCTTCAACACTATGCACAATTGAATGTTTCTAAAGTGGAATTGTCATTCTGACATAGTTTGATAACATCACTACAGCTGAATCTTAAATAGTGACTTTCGCTGCATTAGACCGTCAAAATTGACGCTTCAAAGCGAGAAAAACACATAAGATAATATGAACACATGTTCCTTTTTTCACAGTAAATGCATACGGAATCAAAATAAACTATGTTGTCCTTCAACACTATGCACAATTGAATGTTTCTAAAGTGGAATTGTCATTCTGACATAGTTTGACACATCACTACAGCTGAATCTTAAATAGTGACTTTCGCTGCATTAGACCGTCAAAATTGACGCTTTCAGGGGGAGAAATGCACATAAAGAGCAATATGAACACATGTTCCTTTTTTCACAGTAAATGCATACGGAATCAAAATAAATTATGTTGTCCTTCAACACTATGCACAATTGAATGTTTCTAAAGTGGAATTGTTATTCTAACATAGTTTGACACATCACTACAGCTGAATCTTAAATAATGACATTCGTTACATTAGACCGTCAAAATTGACGCTTTCAGGGGGAGAAATGCACATAAAGAGCAATATGAACACATGTTCCTTTTTTCACAGTAAATGCATACGGAATCAAAATAAATTATGTTGTCCTTCAACACTATGCACAATTGAATGTTTCTAAAGTGGAATTGTCATTCTGACATAGTTTGATACATCACTACAGCAGAGCGAGAAAAACACATAATAAGATAATATGAACACATGTTCCTTTTTTCACAGTAAATGCATACGGAATCAAAATAAATTATGTTGTCCTTCAACACTATGCACAATTGAATGTTTCTAAAGTGGAATTGTCATTCTGACATAGTTTGATAACATCACTACAGCTGAATCTTAAATAGTGACTTTCGCTGCATTAGACCGTCAAAATTGACGCTACAGAGCGAGAAAAGCACATTAACAGTAATATGAACACATGTTCCTTTTTTCACAGTAAATGCATACGGAATCAAAATAAATTATGTTGTCCTTCAACACTATGCACAATTGAATGTTTCTAAAGTGGAATTGTCATTCTGACATAGTTTGATACATCACTACAGCTGAATCTTAAATAGTGACTTTCGCTGCATTAGACCGTCAAAATTGACGCTTCAAAGCGAGAAAAACACATAAGATATTATGAACACATGTTCCTTTTTTCACAGTAAATGCATACGGAATCAAAATAAACTATGTTGTCCTTCAACACTATGCACAATTGAATGTTTCTAAAGTGGAATTGTCATTCTGACATAGTTTGATACATCACTACAGCAGAGCGAGAAAAACACATAAGATAATATGAACACATGTTCCTTTTTTCACAGTAAATGCATACGGAATCAAAATAAATTATGTTGTCCTTCAACACTATGCACAATTGAATGTTTCTAAAGTGGAATTGTCATTCTGACATAGTTTGATAACATCACTACAGCTGAATCTTAAATAGTGACTTTCGCTGCATTAGACCGTCAAAATTGACGCTACAGAGCGAGAAAAGCACATTAACAGTAATATGAACACATGTTCCTTTTTTCACAGTAAATGCATACGGAATCAAAATAAACTATGTTGTCCTTCAACACTATGCACAATTGAATGTTTCTAAAGTGGAATTGTCATTCTGACATAGTTTGACACATCACTACAGCTGAATCTTAAATAGTGACTTTCGCTGCATTAGACCGTCAAAATTGACGCTTTCAGGGGGAGAAATGCACATAAAGAGCAACATGAACATATGTTCCTTTTTTCACAGTAAATGCATACGGAATCAAAATAAATTATGTTGTCCTTCAACACTATGCACAATTGAATGTTTCTAAAGTGGAATTGTTATTCTAACATAGTTTGACACATCACTACAGCTGAATCGTAAATAATGACATTCGTTACATTAGACCGTCAAAATTGACGCTTTCAGGGGGAGAAATGCACATAAAGAGCAAGATGAACACATGTTCCTTTTTTCACAGTAAATGCATACGGAATCAAAATAAATTATGTTGTCCTTCAACACTATGCACAATTGAATGTTTCTAAAGTGGAATTGTCATTCTGACATAGTTTGATACATCACTACAGCAGAGCGAGAAAAACACATAATAAGATAATATGAACACATGTTCCTTTTTTCACAGTAAATGCATACGGAATCAAAATAAATTATGTTGTCCTTCAACACTATGCATAATTGAATGTGTCTAAAGTGGAATTGTCATTCTGACATAGTTTGATACATCACTACAGCAGAGCGAGAAAAACACATAATAAGATAATATGAACACATGTTCCTTTTTTCACAGTAAATGCATACGGAATCAAAATAAATTATGTTGTCCTTCAACACTATGCACAATTGAATGTTTCTAAAGTGGAATTGTCATTCTGACATAGTTTGATACATCACTACAGCTGAATCTTAAATAGTGACTTTCGCTGCATTAGACCGTCAAAATTGACGCAACAGAGCGAGAAAAGCACATAAACAGTAATATGAACACGTTCTTTTTTTCACAGTAAATGCATACGGAATCAAAATAAACTATGTTGTCCTTCAACACTATGCACAATTGAATGTTTCTAAGGTGGAATTGTCATTCTGACATAGTTTGACACATCACTACAGCTGAATCTTAAATAATGACATTCGTTACATTAGACCGTCAAAATTGACGCTTTCAGGGGGAGAAATGCACATAAAGAGCAATATGAACACATGTTCCTTTTTTCACAGTAAATGCATACGGAATCAAAATAAACTATGTTGTCCTTCAACACTATGCACAATTGAATGTTTCTAAAGTGGAATTGTCATTTTGACATAGTTTGATACATCACTACAGCTGAATCTTAAATAGTGACATTCGCTGCATTAGACCGTCAAAATTGACGCTTCAAAGCGAGAAAAACACATAAGATAATATGAACACATGTTCCTTTTTTCACAGTAAATGCATACGGAATCAAAATAAATTATGTTTTCCTTCAACACTATGCACAATTGAATGTTTCTAAAGTGGAACTGTCATTCTGACATAGTTTGATACATCACTACAGCTGAATCTTAAATAGTGACTTTCGCAGCATTAGACCGTCAAAATTGACGCTACAGAGCGAGAAAAGCACATAAACAGTAATATGAACACGTTCTTTTTTTCACAGTAAATGCATACGGAATCAAAATAAACTATGTTGTCCTTCAACACTATGCACAATTGAATGTTTCTAAAGTGGAATTGTCATTCTGACATAGTTTGACACATCACTACAGCTGAATCTTAAATAATGACATTCGTTACATTAGACCGTCAAAATTGACGCTTTCAGGGGGAGAAATGCACATAAAGAGCAATATGAACATATGTTCCTTTTTTCACAGTAAATGCATACGGAATCAAAATAAATTATGTTGTCCTTCAACACTATGCACAATTGAATGTTTCTAAAGTGGAATTGTTATTCTAACATAGTTTGATACATCACTACAGCTGAATCTTAAATAATGACATTCGTTACATTAGACCGTCAAAATTGACGCTTTCAGGGGGAGAAATGCACATAAAGAGCAATATGAACACATGTTCCTTTTTTCACAGTAAATGCATACGGAATCAAAATAAATTATGTTGTCCTTCAACACTATGCACAATTGAATGTTTCTAAAGTGGAATTGTCATTCTGACATAGTTTGATACATCACTACAGCAGAGCGAGAAAAACACATAAAAAGAAAATATGAACACATGTTCCTTTTTTCACAGTAAATGCATACGGAATCAAAATAAATTATGTTGTCCTTCAACACTATGCACAATTGAATGTTTCTAAAGTGGAATTGTTATTCTAACATAGTTTGACACATCACTACAGCTGAATCTTAAATAATGACATTCGTTACATTAGACCGTCAAAATTGACGCTTTCAGGGGGAGAAATGCACATAAAGAGCAATATGAACACATGTACCTTTTTTCACAGTAAATGCATACGGAATCAAAATAAACTATGTTGTCCTTCAACACTATGCACAATTGAATGTTTCTAAAGTGGAATTGTCATTTTGACATAGTTTGATACATCACTACAGCTGAATCTTAAATAGTGACATTCGCTGCATTAGACCGTCAAAATTGACGCTTCAAAGCGAGAAAAACACATAAGATAATATGAACACATGTTCCTTTTTTCACAGTAAATGCATACGGAATCAAAATAAATTATGTTTTCCTTCAACACTATGCACAATTGAATGTTTCTAAAGTGGAACTGTCATTCTGACATAGTTTGATACATCACTACAGCTGAATCTTAAATAGTGACTTTCGCAGCATTAGACCGTCAAAATTGACGCTACAGAGCGAGAAAAGCACATAAACAGTAATATGAACACGTTCTTTTTTTCACAGTAAATGCATACGGAATCAAAATAAACTATGTTGTCCTTCAACACTATGCACAATTGAATGTTTCTAAAGTGGAATTGTCATTCTGACATAGTTTGACACATCACTACAGCTGAATCTTAAATAATGACATTCGTTACATTAGACCGTCAAAATTGACGCTTCAAAGCGAGAAAAACACATAAGATAATATGAACACATGTTCCTTTTTTCACAGTAAATGCATACGGAATCAAAATAAATTATGTTGTCCTTCAACACTATGCACAATTGAATGTTTCTAAAGTGGAATTGTCATTCTGACATAGTTTGATACATCACTACAGCAGAGCGAGAAAAACACATAATAAGATAATATGAACACATGTTCCTTTTTTCACAGTAAATGCATACGGAATCAAAATAAACTATGTTGTCCTTCAACACTATGCACAATTGAATGTTTCTAAAGTGGAATTGTCATTCTGACATAGTTTGATACATCACTACAGCAGAGCGAGAAAAACACATAATAAGATAATATGAACACATGTTCCTTTTTTCACAGTAAATGCATACGGAATCAAAATAAATTATGTTGTCCTTCAACACTATGCACAAGTGAATGTTTCTAAAGTGGAATTGTTATTCTAACATAGTTTGATACATCACTACAGCTGAATCTTAAATAGTGACTTTCGCTGCATTAGACCGTCAGAGCGTGAAAAGCACATACACAGTAATATGAACACATGTTCCTTTTTTCACAGTAAATGCATACGGAATCAAAATAAACTATGTTGTCCTTCAACACTATGCACAACTGAATGTTTCTAAAGTGGAATTGTCATTCTGACATAGTTTGATACATCACCACAGCTGAATCTTAAATAATGACATTCGTTACATTAGACCGTCAAAATTGACGCTACAGAGCGTGAAAAGCACATAAATAGTAATATGAACACATGTTCCTTTTTTCACAGTAAATGCATGCGGAATCAAAATAAAACTATGTTGTCCTTCAACACTATGCACAACTGAATATTTCTAAAGTGGAATTGTCATTCTGACATAGTTTGATACATCACCACAGCTGAATCTTAAATAATGACATTCGTTACATTAGACCGTCAAAATTGACGCTTTCAGGGGGAGAAATGCACATAAAGAGCAATATGAACACATGTTCCTTTTTTCACAATAAATGCATACGGAATCAAAATAAATTATGTTGTCCTTCAACGCTATGCACAAGTGAATGTTTCTAAAGTGGAATTGTCATACTAACATAGTTTGATACATCACCACAGCTGAATCTTAAATAGTGACATTCGCTGCATTAGACCGTCAAAATTAACGCTTTCAGAGCCAGAAAAACACATAATGAGACAATATGAACACGTGGCTGTTTTCACAGTAACTGCATACAGAATCAAAATAAACTATGTTGTCCTTCAATAATATGCATAAATGAATGTTTCTAAAGTGGAATTGTCATTCTGACATAGTTTGATACATCACTACAGCTGAATCTTAAATAGTGACTTTCGCTGCATTAGACCGTCAAAATTGATGCTTCAGAGCGAGAAAAACACATAATAAGATAATATGAACACATGTTCCTTTTTTCACAGTAAATGCATACGGAATCAAAATAAACTATGTTGTCCTTCAACACCATGCAAAATTGAATGTTTCTAAAGTGGAATTGTCATTCTGACATAGTTTGATACATCACTACAGCTGAATCTTAAATAGTGACTTTCGCTGCATTAGACCGTCAGAGCGTGAAAAGCACATACACAGTAATATGAACACATGTTCCTTTTTTCACAGTAAATGCATACGGAATCAAAATAAAACTATGTTGTCCTTCAACACTATGCACAACTGAATGTTTCTAAAGTGGAATTGTCATTCTGACATAGTTTGATACATCACCACAGCTGAATCTTAAATAATGACATTCCTTACATTAGACCGTCAAAATTGACGCTTTCAGGGGGAGAAATGCACATAAAGAGCAATATGAACACATGTTCCTTTTTTCACAATAAATGCATACGGAATCAAAATAAATTATGTTGTCCTTCAACGCTATGCACAAGTGAATGTTTCTAAAGTGGAATTGTCATACTAACATAGTTTGATACATCACCACAGCTGAATCTTAAATAGTGACATTCGCTGCATTAGACCGTCAAAATTAACGCTTTCAGAGCCAGAAAAACACATAATGAGACAATATGAACACTTGGCTGTTTTCACAGTAACTGCATACAGAATCAAAATAAACTATGTTGTCCTTCAATAATATGCATAAATGAATGTTTCTAAAGTGGAATTGTCATTCTAACATAGTTTGATACATCACCACAGCTGAATCTTAAATAGTGACTTTCGCTGCATTAGACCGTCAAAATTGACACTTCAAAGCGAGAAAAACACATAATAAGATAATATGAACACATGTTCCTTTTTTCACAGTAAATACATACGGAATCAAAATAAATTATGTTGTCCTTCAACACTATGCAAAATTGAATCTTTCTAAAGTGGAATTGTTATTTAACATAGTTTGACACATCACTACAGCTGAATCTTAAATAATGACATTCGTTACATTAGACCGTCAAAATTGACGCTTCAAAGCGAGAAAAACACATAATAAGATAATATGAGCACATGTTCCTTTTTTCACAGTAAATACATACGGAATCAAAATAAATTATGTTGTCCTTCAACACTATGCAAAATTGAATGTTTCTAAAGTGGAATTGTTATTCTAACATAGTTTGACACATCACTACAGCTGAATCTTAAACAATGACATTCGTTACATTAGACCGTCAAAATTGACGCTTCAGAGCGAGAAAAACACATAATAGGATAATATGAACACATGTTCCTTTTTTCACAGTAAATGCATACGGAATCAAAATAAACTATGTTGTCCTTCAACACTATGCACAACTGAATATTTCTAAAGTGGAATTGTCATTCTGACATAGTTTGATACATCACTACAGCTGAATCTTAAATAGTGACTTTCGCTGCATTAGACCGTCAAAATTGACGCTACAGAGCGAGAAAAACACATAAACAGTAATAAGAACACATGCTCCTTTTTTCACAGTAAATACATACGGAATCAAAATAAACTATGTTGTCCTTCAACACTATGCACAATTGAATGTTTCTAAAGTGGAATTGTTATTCTAACATAGTTTGACACATCACTACAGCTGAATCTTAAATAATGACATTCGTTACATTAGACCGTCAAAATTGACGCTTTCAGAGGGAGAAATGCACATAAAGAGCAATATGAACACATGTTCCTTTTTTCACAGTAAATGCAGACGGAATCAAAATAAACTATGTTGTCCTTCAATAATATGCATAAATGAATGTTTCTAAAGTGGAATTGTCATTCTAACATAGTTTGATACATCACCACAGCTGAATCTTAAATAGTGACATTCGCTGCATTAGACCGTCAAAATTGACGCTTCAAAGCGAGAAATGCACATAATGAGACAATATGAACACATGTTCTTTTTTTCACAGTAAATGCATACGGAATCAAAATAAACTATGTTGTCCTTCAACACTATGCAAAATTGAATGTTTCTAAAGTGGAATTGTTATTCTAACATAGTTTGACACATCACTAGAGCTGAATCTTAAATAATGACATTCGTTACATTAGACCGTCAAAATTGACGCTTTCAGAGGGAGAAATGCACATAAAGAGCAATATGAAGACATGTTCCTTTTTTCACAGTAAATGCAGACGGAATCAAAATAAATTATGTTGTCCTTCAACACTATGCACAATTGAATTTTTCTAAAGTGGAATTGTCATTCTGACATAGTTTGATACATCACTACAGCTGAATCTTAAATAGTGACTTTCGCTGCATTAGACCGTCAAAATTGACGCTTTCAGGGGGAGAAATGCACATAAAGAGCAATATGAACACATGTTCCTTTTTTCACAGTAAATGCATACGGAATCAAAATAAATTATGTTGTCCTTCAACGCTATGCACAAGTGAATGTTTCTAAAGTGGAATTGTCATACTAACATAGTTTGATACATCACTACAGCTGAATCTTAAATAGTGACTTTCGCTGCATTAGACCGTCAAAATTGACGCTTCAAAGCGAGAAAAACACATAAACAGGAATATGAACACATGTTCCTTTTTTCACAGTAAATGCATACGGAATCAAAATAAATTATGTTGTCCTTCAACACTATGCACAACTGAATGTTTCTAAAGTGGAATTGTCATTCTGACATAGTTTGATACATCACCACAGCTGAATCTTAAATAATGACATTCGTTACATTAGACCGTCAAAATTGACGCTTTCAGTGGGAGAAATGCACATAAAGAGCAATATGAACACATGTTCCTTTTTTCACAGTAAATGCATACGGAATCAAAATAAATTATGTTGTCCTTCAACACTATGCACAATTGAATGTTTCTAAAGTGGAATTGTCATTCTGACATAGTTTGATACATCACTACAGCTGAATCTTAAATAGTGACTTTCGCTGCATTAGACCGTCAGAGCGTGAAAAGCACATACACAGTAATATGAACACATGTTCCTTTTTTCACAGTAAATGCATACGGAATCAAAATAAATTATGTTGTCCTTCAACACTATGCACAATTGAATGTTTCTAAAGTGGAATTGTCATACTAACATAGTTTGATACATCACCACAGCTGAATCTTAAATAGTGACATTCGCTGCATTAGACCGTCAAAATTAACGCTTTCAGAGCCAGAAAAACACATAATGAGACAATATGAACACGTGGCTGTTTTCACAGTAACTGCATACAGAATCAAAATAAACTATGTTGTCCTTCAATAATATGCATAAATGAATGTTTCTAAAGTGGAATTGTCATTCTGACATAGTTTGATACATCACTACAGCTGAATCTTAAATAGTGACTTTCGCTGCATTAGACCGTCAAAATTGATGCTTCAGAGCGAGAAAAACACATAATAAGATAATATGAACACATGTTCCTTTTTTCACTGTAAATGCATACGGAATCAAAATAAACTATGTTGTCCTTCAACACTATGCAAAATTGAATCTTTCTAAAGTGGAATTGTTATTCTAACATAGTTTGACACATCACTACAGCTGAATCTTAAATAGTGACATTCGCTGCATAAGACCGTCAAAATTAACGCTTTCAGAGCCAGAAAAACACATAATAAGACAATATGAACACGTGGCTGTTTTTACAGTAACTGCATACAGAATCAAAATAAACTATGTTGTCCTTCAATAATATGCATAAATGAATGTTTCTAAAGTGGAATTGTTATTCTAACATAGTTTGACACATCACTACAGCTGAATCTTAAATAATGACATTCGTTACATTAGACCGTCAAAATTGAGGCTTCAGAGCGAGAAATGCACATAATGAGACAATATGAACACATGTTCTTTTTTTCACAGTAAATGCATACGGAATCAAAATAAACTATGTTGTCCTTCAACACTATGCACAAGTGAATGTTTCTAAAGTGGAATTGTCATTCTGACATAATTTGATACATCACTACAGCTGAATCTTAAATAGTGACTTTCGCTGCATTAGACCGTCAAAACTGACGCTACAGAACGAGAAAAACACATAAACAGTAATATGAACACATGTTCCTTTTTTCACAGTAAATACATACGGAATCAAAATAAATTATGTTGTCCTTTAACACTATGCAAAATTGAATGTTTCTAAACTGGAATTGTTATTCTAACATAGTTTGACACATCACTACAGCTGAATCTTAAATAGTGACATTCGCTGCATTAGACCGTCAAAATTAACGCTTTCAGAGCCAGAAAAACACATAATGAGACAATATGAACACGTGGCTGTTTTCACAGTAACTGCATACAGAATCAAAATAAACTATGTTGTCCTTCAATAATATGCATAAATGAATGTTTCTAAAGTGGAATTGTTATTCTAACATAGTTTGACACATCACTACAGCTGAATCTTAAATAGTGACATTCGCTGCATTAGACCGTCAAAATTGACGCTACAGAGCGAGAAAAGCACATTAACAGTAATATGAACACATGTTCCTTTTTTCACAGTAAATGCATACGGAATCAAAATAAACTATGTTGTCCTTCAACACTATGCACAATTGAATGTTTCTAAAGTGGAATTGTCATTCTGACATAGTTTGACACATCACTACAGCTGAATCTTAAATAGTGACATTCGCTGCATTAGACCGTCAAAATTGACGCTTCAAAGCGAGAAAAACACATAAGATAATATGAACACATGTTCCTTTTTTCACAGTAAATGCATACGGAATCAAAATAAATTATGTTGTCCTTCAACACTATGCATAATTGAATGTGTCTAAAGTGGAATTGTCATTCTGACATAGTTTGATACATCACTACAGCAGAGCGAGAAAAACACATAATAAGATAATATGAACACATGTTCCTTTTTTCACAGTAAATGCATACGGAATCAAAATAAATTATGTTGTCCTTCAACACTATGCACAATTGAATGTTTCTAAAGTGGAATTGTCATTCTGACATAGTTTGATACATCACTACAGCTGAATCTTAAATAGTGACTTTCGCTGCATTAGACCGTCAAAATTGACGCAACAGAGCGAGAAAAGCACATAAACAGTAATATGAACACGTTCTTTTTTTCACAGTAAATGCATACGGAATCAAAGTAAACTATGTTGTCCTTCAACACTATGCACAATTGAATGTTTCTAAGGTGGAATTGTCATTCTGACATAGTTTGACACATCACTACAGCTGAATCTTAAATAATGACATTCGTTACATTAGACCGTCAAAATTGACGCTTTCAGGGGGAGAAATGCACATAAAGAGCAATATGAACACATGTTCCTTTTTTCACAGTAAATGCATACGGAATCAAAATAAACTATGTTGTCCTTCAACACTATGCACAATTGAATGTTTCTAAAGTGGAATTGTCATTTTGACATAGTTTGATACATCACTACAGCTGAATCTTAAATAGTGACATTCGCTGCATTAGACCGTCAAAATTGACGCTTTCAGGGGGAGAAATGCACATAAAGAGCAATATGAACATATGTTCCTTTTTTCACAGTAAATGCATACGGAATCAAAATAAATTATGTTGTCCTTCAACACTATGCACAATTGAATGTTTCTAAAGTGGAATTGTTATTCTAACATAGTTTGACACATCACTACAGCTGAATCTTAAATAATGACATTCGTTACATTAGACCGTCAAAATTGACGCTTTCAGGGGGAGAAATGCACATAAAGAGCAATATGAACACATGTTCCTTTTTTCACAGTAAATGCATACGGAATCAAAATAAATTATGTTGTCCTTCAACACTATGCACAATTGAATGTTTCTAAAGTGGAATTGTCATTCTGACATAGTTTGATACATCACTACAGCAGAGCGAGAAAAACACATAATAAGATAATATGAACACATGTTCCTTTTTTCACAGTAAATGCATACGGAATCAAAATAAATTATGTTGTCCTTCAACACTATGCACAATTGAATGTTTCTAAAGTGGAATTGTCATTCTGACATAGTTTGATAACATCACTACAGCTGAATCTTAAATAGTGACTTTCGCTGCATTAGACCGTCAAAATTGACGCTTCAAAGCGAGAAAAACACATAAGATAATATGAACACATGTTCCTTTTTTCACAGTAAATGCATACGGAATCAAAATAAACTATGTTGTCCTTCAACACTATGCACAATTGAATGTTTCTAAAGTGGAATTGTCATTCTGACATAGTTTGACACATCACTACAGCTGAATCTTAAATAGTGACTTTCGCTGCATTAGACCGTCAAAATTGACGCTTTCAGGGGGAGAAATGCACATAAAGAGCAATATGAACACATGTTCCTTTTTTCACAGTAAATGCATACGGAATCAAAATAAATTATGTTGTCGTTCAACACTATGCACAATTGAATGTTTCTAAAGTGGAATTGTTATTCTAACATAGTTTGACACATCACTACAGCTGAATCTTAAATAATGACATTCGTTACATTAGACCGTCAAAATTGACGCTTTCAGGGGGAGAAATGCACATAAAGAGCAATATGAACACATGTTCCTTTTTTCACAGTAAATGCATACGGAATCAAAATAAACTATGTTGTCCTTCAACACTATGCACAATTGAATGTTTCTAAAGTGGAATTGTCATTCTGACATAGTTTGACACATCACTACAGCTGAATCTTAAATAATGACATTCGTTACATTAGACCGTCAAAATTGACGCTTCAAAGCGAGAAAAACACATAAGATAATATGAACACATGTTCCTTTTTTCACAGTAAATGCATACGGAATCAAAATAAATTATGTTGTCCTTCAACACTATGCACAATTGAATGTTTCTAAAGTGGAATTGTCATTCTGACATAGTTTGATAACATCACTACAGCTGAATCTTAAATAGTGACTTTCGCTGCATTAGACCGTCAAAATTGACGCTACAGAGCGAGAAAAGCACATTAACAGTAATATGAACACATGTTCCTTTTTTCACAGTAAATGCATACGGAATCAAAATAAATTATGTTGTCCTTCAACACTATGCACAATTGAATGTTTCTAAAGTGGAATTGTCATTCTGACATAGTTTGATACAACACTACAGCTGAATCTTAAATAGTGACTTTCGCTGCATTAGACCGTCAAAATTGACGCTTCAAAGCGAGAAAAACACATAAGATAATATGAACACATGTTCCTTTTTTCACAGTAAATGCATACGGAATCAAAATAAACTATGTTGTCCTTCAACACTATGCACAATTGAATGTTTCTAAAGTGGAATTGTCATTCTGACATAGTTTGATACATCACTACAGCAGAGCGAGAAAAACACATAATAAGATAATATGAACACATGTTCCTTTTTTCACAGTAAATGCATACGGAATCAAAATAAATTATGTTGTCCTTCAACACTATGCACAATTGAATGTTTCTAAAGTGGAATTGTCATTCTGACATAGTTTGATAACATCACTACAGCTGAATCTTAAATAGTGACTTTCGCTGCATTAGACCGTCAAAATTGACGCTACAGAGCGAGAAAAGCACATAAACAGTAATATGAACACGTTCTTTTTTTCACAGTAAATGCATACGGAATCAAAATAAACTATGTTGTCCTTCAACACTATGCACAATTGAATGTTTCTAAAGTGGAATTGTCATTCTGACATAGTTTGACACATCACTACAGCTGAATCTTAAATAATGACATTCGTTACATTAGACCGTCAAAATTGACGCTTCAAAGCGAGAAAAACACATAAGATAATATGAACACATGTTCCTTTTTTCACAGTAAATGCATACGGAATCAAAATAAATTATGTTGTCCTTCAACACTATGCACAATTGAATGTTTCTAAAGTGGAATTGTCATTCTGACATAGTTTGATAACATCACTACAGCTGAATCTTAAATAGTGACTTTCGCTGCATTAGACCGTCAAAATTGACGCTACAGAGCGAGAAAAGCACATTAACAGTAATATGAACACATGTTCCTTTTTTCACAGTAAATGCATACGGAATCAAAATAAATTATGTTGTCCTTCAACACTATGCACAATTGAATGTTTCTAAAGTGGAATTGTCATTCTGACATAGTTTGATACATCACTACAGCTGAATCTTAAATAGTGACTTTCGCTGCATTAGACCGTCAAAATTGACGCTTCAAAGCGAGAAAAACACATAAGATAATATGAACACATGTTCCTTTTTTCACAGTAAATGCATACGGAATCAAAATAAACTATGTTGTCCTTCAACACTATGCACAATTGAATGTTTCTAAAGTGGAATTGTCATTCTGACATAGTTTGATACATCACTACAGCAGAGCGAGAAAAACACATAATAAGATAATATGAACACATGTTCCTTTTTTCACAGTAAATGCATACGGAATCAAAATAAATTATGTTGTCCTTCAACACTATGCACAATTGAATGTTTCTAAAGTGGAATTGTCATTCTGACATAGTTTGATAACATCACTACAGCTGAATCTTAAATAGTGACTTTCGCTGCATTAGACCGTCAAAATTGACGCAACAGAGCGAGAAAAGCACATAAACAGTAATATGAACACGTTCTTTTTTTCACAGTAAATGCATACGGAATCAAAGTAAACTATGTTGTCCTTCAACACTATGCACAATTGAATGTTTCTAAGGTGGAATTGTCATTCTGACATAGTTTGACACATCACTACAGCTGAATCTTAAATAATGACATTCGTTACATTAGACCGTCAAAATTGACGCTTTCAGGGGGAGAAATGCACATAAAGAGCAATATGAACACATGTTCCTTTTTTCACAGTAAATGCATACGGAATCAAAATAAACTATGTTGTCCTTCAACACTATGCACAATTGAATGTTTCTAAAGTGGAATTGTCATTTTGACATAGTTTGATACATCACTACAGCTGAATCTTAAATAGTGACATTCGCTGCATTAGACCGTCAAAATTGACGCTTCAAAGCGAGAAAAACACATAAGATAATATGAACACATGTTCCTTTTTTCACAGTAAATGCATACGGAATCAAAATAAATTATGTTTTCCTTCAACACTATGCACAATTGAATGTTTCTAAAGTGGAACTGTCATTCTGACATAGTTTGATACATCACTACAGCTGAATCTTAAATAGTGACTTTCGCAGCATTAGACCGTCAAAATTGACGCTACAGAGCGAGAAAAGCACATAAACAGTAATATGAACACGTTCTTTTTTTCACAGTAAATGCATACGGAATCAAAATAAACTATGTTGTCCTTCAACACTATGCACAATTGAATGTTTCTAAAGTGGAATTGTCATTCTGACATAGTTTGACACATCACTACAGCTGAATCTTAAATAATGACATTCGTTACATTAGACCGTCAAAATTGACGCTTCAAAGCGAGAAAAACACATAAGATAATATGAACACATGTTCCTTTTTTCACAGTAAATGCATACGGAATCAAAATAAACTATGTTGTCCTTCAACACTATGCACAATTGAATGTTTCTAAAGTGGAATTGTCATTCTGACATAGTTTGACACATCACTACAGCTGAATCTTAAATAGTGACTTTCGCTGCATTAGACCGTCAAAATTGACGCTTTCAGGGGGAGAAATGCACATAAAGAGCAATATGAACATATGTTCCTTTTTTCACAGTAAATGCATACGGAATCAAAATAAATTATGTTGTCCTTCAACACTATGCACAATTGAATGTTTCTAAAGTGGAATTGTTATTCTAACATAGTTTGATACATCACTACAGCTGAATCTTAAATAATGACATTCGTTACATTAGACCGTCAAAATTGACGCTTTCAGGGGGAGAAATGCACATAAAGAGCAATATGAACACATGTTCCTTTTTTCACAGTAAATGCATACGGAATCAAAATAAATTATGTTGTCCTTCAACACTATGCACAATTGAATGTTTCTAAAGTGGAATTGTCATTCTGACATAGTTTGATACATCACTACAGCAGAGCGAGAAAAACACATAAAAAGAAAATATGAACACATGTTCCTTTTTTCACAGTAAATGCATACGGAATCAAAATAAATTATGTTGTCCTTCAACACTATGCACAATTGAATGTTTCTAAAGTGGAATTGTCATTCTGACATAGTTTGATACATCACTACAGCAGAGCGAGAAAAACACATAATAAGATAATATGAACACATGTTCCTTTTTTCACAGTAAATGCATACGGAATCAAAATAAATTATGTTGTCCTTCAACACTATGCATAATTGAATGTGTCTAAAGTGGAATTGTCATTCTGACATAGTTTGATACATCACTACAGCAGAGCGAGAAAAACACATAATAAGATAATATGAACACATGTTCCTTTTTTCACAGTAAATGCATACGGAATCAAAATAAATTATGTTGTCCTTCAACACTATGCACAATTGAATGTTTCTAAAGTGGAATTGTCATTCTGACATAGTTTGATACATCACTACAGCTGAATCTTAAATAGTGACTTTCGCTGCATTAGACCGTCAAAATTGACGCAACAGAGCGAGAAAAGCACATAAACAGTAATATGAACACGTTCTTTTTTTCACAGTAAATGCATACCGAATCAAAGTAAACTATGTTGTCCTTCAACACTATGCACAATTGAATGTTTCTAAGGTGGAATTGTCATTCTGACATAGTTTGACACATCACTACAGCTGAATCTTAAATAATGACATTCGTTACATTAGACCGTCAAAATTGACGCTTTCAGGGGGAGAAATGCACATAAAGAGCAATATGAACACATGTTCCTTTTTTCACAGTAAATGCATACGGAATCAAAATAAACTATGTTGTCCTTCAACACTATGCACAATTGAATGTTTCTAAAGTGGAATTGTCATTTTGACATAGTTTGATACATCACTACAGCTGAATCTTAAATAGTGACATTCGCTGCATTAGACCGTCAAAATTGACGCTTTCAGGGGGAGAAATGCACATAAAGAGCAATATGAACATATGTTCCTTTTTTCACAGTAAATGCATACGGAATCAAAATAAATTATGTTGTCCTTCAACACTATGCACAATTGAATGTTTCTAAAGTGGAATTGTTATTCTAACATAGTTTGACACATCACTACAGCTGAATCTTAAATAATGACATTCGTTACATTAGACCGTCAAAATTGACGCTTTCAGGGGGAGAAATGCACATAAAGAGCAATATGAACACATGTTCCTTTTTTCACAGTAAATGCATACGGAATCAAAATAAATTATGTTGTCCTTCAACACTATGCACAATTGAATGTTTCTAAAGTGGAATTGTCATTCTGACATAGTTTGATACATCACTACAGCAGAGCGAGAAAAACACATAATAAGATAATATGAACACATGTTCCTTTTTTCACAGTAAATGCATACGGAATCAAAATAAATTATGTTGTCCTTCAACACTATGCACAATTGAATGTTTCTAAAGTGGAATTGTCATTCTGACATAGTTTGATAACATCACTACAGCTGAATCTTAAATAGTGACTTTCGCTGCATTAGACCGTCAAAATTGACGCTTCAAAGCGAGAAAAACACATAAGATAATATGAACACATGTTCCTTTTTTCACAGTAAATGCATACGGAATCAAAATAAACTATGTTGTCCTTCAACACTATGCACAATTGAATGTTTCTAAAGTGGAATTGTCATTCTGACATAGTTTGACACATCACTACAGCTGAATCTTAAATAGTGACTTTCGCTGCATTAGACCGTCAAAATTGACGCTTTCAGGGGGAGAAATGCACATAAAGAGCAATATGAACACATGTTCCTTTTTTCACAGTAAATGCATACGGAATCAAAATAAATTATGTTGTCGTTCAACACTATGCACAATTGAATGTTTCTAAAGTGGAATTGTTATTCTAACATAGTTTGACACATCACTACAGCTGAATCTTAAATAATGACATTCGTTACATTAGACCGTCAAAATTGACGCTTTCAGGGGGAGAAATGCACATAAAGAGCAATATGAACACATGTTCCTTTTTTCACAGTAAATGCATACGGAATCAAAATAAACTATGTTGTCCTTCAACACTATGCACAATTGAATGTTTCTAAAGTGGAATTGTCATTCTGACATAGTTTGACACATCACTACAGCTGAATCTTAAATAATGACATTCGTTACATTAGACCGTCAAAATTGACGCTTCAAAGCGAGAAAAACACATAAGATAATATGAACACATGTTCCTTTTTTCACAGTAAATGCATACGGAATCAAAATAAATTATGTTGTCCTTCAACACTATGCACAATTGAATGTTTCTAAAGTGGAATTGTCATTCTGACATAGTTTGATAACATCACTACAGCTGAATCTTAAATAGTGACTTTCGCTGCATTAGACCGTCAAAATTGACGCTACAGAGCGAGAAAAGCACATTAACAGTAATATGAACACATGTTCCTTTTTTCACAGTAAATGCATACGGAATCAAAATAAATTATGTTGTCCTTCAACACTATGCACAATTGAATGTTTCTAAAGTGGAATTGTCATTCTGACATAGTTTGATACAACACTACAGCTGAATCTTAAATAGTGACTTTCGCTGCATTAGACCGTCAAAATTGACGCTTCAAAGCGAGAAAAACACATAAGATAATATGAACACATGTTCCTTTTTTCACAGTAAATGCATACGGAATCAAAATAAACTATGTTGTCCTTCAACACTATGCACAATTGAATGTTTCTAAAGTGGAATTGTCATTCTGACATAGTTTGATACATCACTACAGCAGAGCGAGAAAAACACATAATAAGATAATATGAACACATGTTCCTTTTTTCACAGTAAATGCATACGGAATCAAAATAAATTATGTTGTCCTTCAACACTATGCACAATTGAATGTTTCTAAAGTGGAATTGTCATTCTGACATAGTTTGATAACATCACTACAGCTGAATCTTAAATAGTGACTTTCGCTGCATTAGACCGTCAAAATTGACGCTACAGAGCGAGAAAAGCACATAAACAGTAATATGAACACGTTCTTTTTTTCACAGTAAATGCATACGGAATCAAAATAAACTATGTTGTCCTTCAACACTATGCACAATTGAATGTTTCTAAAGTGGAATTGTCATTCTGACATAGTTTGACACATCACTACAGCTGAATCTTAAATAATGACATTCGTTACATTAGACCGTCAAAATTGACGCTTCAAAGCGAGAAAAACACATAAGATAATATGAACACATGTTCCTTTTTTCACAGTAAATGCATACGGAATCAAAATAAATTATGTTGTCCTTCAACACTATGCACAATTGAATGTTTCTAAAGTGGAATTGTCATTCTGACATAGTTTGATAACATCACTACAGCTGAATCTTAAATAGTGACTTTCGCTGCATTAGACCGTCAAAATTGACGCTACAGAGCGAGAAAAGCACATTAACAGTAATATGAACACATGTTCCTTTTTTCACAGTAAATGCATACGGAATCAAAATAAATTATGTTGTCCTTCAACACTATGCACAATTGAATGTTTCTAAAGTGGAATTGTCATTCTGACATAGTTTGATACATCACTACAGCTGAATCTTAAATAGTGACTTTCGCTGCATTAGACCGTCAAAATTGACGCTTCAAAGCGAGAAAAACACATAAGATAATATGAACACATGTTCCTTTTTTCACAGTAAATGCATACGGAATCAAAATAAACTATGTTGTCCTTCAACACTATGCACAATTGAATGTTTCTAAAGTGGAATTGTCATTCTGACATAGTTTGATACATCACTACAGCAGAGCGAGAAAAACACATAATAAGATAATATGAACACATGTTCCTTTTTTCACAGTAAATGCATACGGAATCAAAATAAATTATGTTGTCCTTCAACACTATGCACAATTGAATGTTTCTAAAGTGGAATTGTCATTCTGACATAGTTTGATAACATCACTACAGCTGAATCTTAAATAGTGACTTTCGCTGCATTAGACCGTCAAAATTGACGCAACAGAGCGAGAAAAGCACATAAACAGTAATATGAACACGTTCTTTTTTTCACAGTAAATGCATACGGAATCAAAGTAAACTATGTTGTCCTTCAACACTATGCACAATTGAATGTTTCTAAGGTGGAATTGTCATTCTGACATAGTTTGACACATCACTACAGCTGAATCTTAAATAATGACATTCGTTACATTAGACCGTCAAAATTGACGCTTTCAGGGGGAGAAATGCACATAAAGAGCAATATGAACACATGTTCCTTTTTTCACAGTAAATGCATACGGAATCAAAATAAACTATGTTGTCCTTCAACACTATGCACAATTGAATGTTTCTAAAGTGGAATTGTCATTTTGACATAGTTTGATACATCACTACAGCTGAATCTTAAATAGTGACATTCGCTGCATTAGACCGTCAAAATTGACGCTTCAAAGCGAGAAAAACACATAAGATAATATGAACACATGTTCCTTTTTTCACAGTAAATGCATACGGAATCAAAATAAATTATGTTTTCCTTCAACACTATGCACAATTGAATGTTTCTAAAGTGGAACTGTCATTCTGACATAGTTTGATACATCACTACAGCTGAATCTTAAATAGTGACTTTCGCAGCATTAGACCGTCAAAATTGACGCTACAGAGCGAGAAAAGCACATAAACAGTAATATGAACACGTTCTTTTTTTCACAGTAAATGCATACGGAATCAAAATAAACTATGTTGTCCTTCAACACTATGCACAATTGAATGTTTCTAAAGTGGAATTGTCATTCTGACATAGTTTGACACATCACTACAGCTGAATCTTAAATAATGACATTCGTTACATTAGACCGTCAAAATTGACGCTTCAAAGCGAGAAAAACACATAAGATAATATGAACACATGTTCCTTTTTTCACAGTAAATGCATACGGAATCAAAATAAACTATGTTGTCCTTCAACACTATGCACAATTGAATGTTTCTAAAGTGGAATTGTCATTCTGACATAGTTTGACACATCACTACAGCTGAATCTTAAATAGTGACTTTCGCTGCATTAGACCGTCAAAATTGACGCTTTCAGGGGGAGAAATGCACATAAAGAGCAATATGAACATATGTTCCTTTTTTCACAGTAAATGCATACGGAATCAAAATAAATTATGTTGTCCTTCAACACTATGCACAATTGAATGTTTCTAAAGTGGAATTGTTATTCTAACATAGTTTGATACATCACTACAGCTGAATCTTAAATAATGACATTCGTTACATTAGACCGTCAAAATTGACGCTTTCAGGGGGAGAAATGCACATAAAGAGCAATATGAACACATGTTCCTTTTTTCACAGTAAATGCATACGGAATCAAAATAAATTATGTTGTCCTTCAACACTATGCACAATTGAATGTTTCTAAAGTGGAATTGTCATTCTGACATAGTTTGATACATCACTACAGCAGAGCGAGAAAAACACATAAAAAGAAAATATGAACACATGTTCCTTTTTTCACAGTAAATGCATACGGAATCAAAATAAATTATGTTGTCCTTCAACACTATGCACAATTGAATGTTTCTAAAGTGGAATTGTCATTCTGACATAGTTTGATACATCACTACAGCAGAGCGAGAAAAACACATAATAAGATAATATGAACACATGTTCCTTTTTTCACAGTAAATGCATACGGAATCAAAATAAATTATGTTGTCCTTCAACACTATGCATAATTGAATGTGTCTAAAGTGGAATTGTCATTCTGACATAGTTTGATACATCACTACAGCAGAGCGAGAAAAACACATAATAAGATAATATGAACACATGTTCCTTTTTTCACAGTAAATGCATACGGAATCAAAATAAATTATGTTGTCCTTCAACACTATGCACAATTGAATGTTTCTAAAGTGGAATTGTCATTCTGACATAGTTTGATACATCACTACAGCTGAATCTTAAATAGTGACTTTCGCTGCATTAGACCGTCAAAATTGACGCAACAGAGCGAGAAAAGCACATAAACAGTAATATGAACACGTTCTTTTTTTCACAGTAAATGCATACCGAATCAAAGTAAACTATGTTGTCCTTCAACACTATGCACAATTGAATGTTTCTAAGGTGGAATTGTCATTCTGACATAGTTTGACACATCACTACAGCTGAATCTTAAATAATGACATTCGTTACATTAGACCGTCAAAATTGACGCTTTCAGGGGGAGAAATGCACATAAAGAGCAATATGAACACATGTTCCTTTTTTCACAGTAAATGCATACGGAATCAAAATAAACTATGTTGTCCTTCAACACTATGCACAATTGAATGTTTCTAAAGTGGAATTGTCATTTTGACATAGTTTGATACATCACTACAGCTGAATCTTAAATAGTGACATTCGCTGCATTAGACCGTCAAAATTGACGCTTTCAGGGGGAGAAATGCACATAAAGAGCAATATGAACATATGTTCCTTTTTTCACAGTAAATGCATACGGAATCAAAATAAATTATGTTGTCCTTCAACACTATGCACAATTGAATGTTTCTAAAGTGGAATTGTTATTCTAACATAGTTTGACACATCACTACAGCTGAATCTTAAATAATGACATTCGTTACATTAGACCGTCAAAATTGACGCTTTCAGGGGGAGAAATGCACATAAAGAGCAATATGAACACATGTTCCTTTTTTCATAGTAAATGCATACGGAATCAAAATAAATTATGTTGTCCTTCAACACTATGCACAATTGAATGTTTCTAAAGTGGAATTGTCATTCTGACATAGTTTGATACATCACTACAGCAGAGCGAGAAAAACACATAATAAGATAATATGAACACATGTTCCTTTTTTCACAGTAAATGCATACGGAATCAAAATAAATTATGTTGTCCTTCAACACTATGCACAATTGAATGTTTCTAAAGTGGAATTGTCATTCTGACATAGTTTGATAACATCACTACAGCTGAATCTTAAATAGTGACTTTCGCTGCATTAGACCGTCAAAATTGACGCTTCAAAGCGAGAAAAACACATAAGATAATATGAACACATGTTCCTTTTTTCACAGTAAATGCATACGGAATCAAAATAAACTATGTTGTCCTTCAACACTATGCACAATTGAATGTTTCTAAAGTGGAATTGTCATTCTGACATAGTTTGACACATCACTACAGCTGAATCTTAAATAGTGACTTTCGCTGCATTAGACCGTCAAAATTGACGCTTTCAGGGGGAGAAATGCACATAAAGAGCAATATGAACACATGTTCCTTTTTTCACAGTAAATGCATACGGAATCAAAATAAATTATGTTGTCGTTCAACACTATGCACAATTGAATGTTTCTAAAGTGGAATTGTTATTCTAACATAGTTTGACACATCACTACAGCTGAATCTTAAATAATGACATTCGTTACATTAGACCGTCAAAATTGACGCTTTCAGGGGGAGAAATGCACATAAAGAGCAATATGAACACATGTTCCTTTTTTCACAGTAAATGCATACGGAATCAAAATAAACTATGTTGTCCTTCAACACTATGCACAATTGAATGTTTCTAAAGTGGAATTGTCATTCTGACATAGTTTGACACATCACTACAGCTGAATCTTAAATAATGACATTCGTTACATTAGACCGTCAAAATTGACGCTTCAAAGCGAGAAAAACACATAAGATAATATGAACACATGTTCCTTTTTTCACAGTAAATGCATACGGAATCAAAATAAATTATGTTGTCCTTCAACACTATGCACAATTGAATGTTTCTAAAGTGGAATTGTCATTCTGACATAGTTTGATAACATCACTACAGCTGAATCTTAAATAGTGACTTTCGCTGCATTAGACCGTCAAAATTGACGCTACAGAGCGAGAAAAGCACATTAACAGTAATATGAACACATGTTCCTTTTTTCACAGTAAATGCATACGGAATCAAAATAAATTATGTTGTCCTTCAACACTATGCACAATTGAATGTTTCTAAAGTGGAATTGTCATTCTGACATAGTTTGATACATCACTACAGCTGAATCTTAAATAGTGACTTTCGCTGCATTAGACCGTCAAAATTGACGCTTCAAAGCGAGAAAAACACATAAGATAATATGAACACATGTTCCTTTTTTCACAGTAAATGCATACGGAATCAAAATAAACTATGTTGTCCTTCAACACTATGCACAATTGAATGTTTCTAAAGTGGAATTGTCATTCTGACATAGTTTGATACATCACTACAGCAGAGCGAGAAAAACACATAATAAGATAATATGAACACATGTTCCTTTTTTCACAGTAAATGCATACGGAATCAAAATAAATTATGTTGTCCTTCAACACTATGCACAATTGAATGTTTCTAAAGTGGAATTGTCATTCTGACATAGTTTGACACATCACTACAGCTGAATCTTAAATAGTGACTTTCGCTGCATTAGACCGTCAAAATTGACGCTTTCAGGGGGAGAAATGCACATAAAGAGCAATATGAACATATGTTCCTTTTTTCACAGTAAATGCATACGGAATCAAAATAAATTATGTTGTCCTTCAACACTATGCACAATTGAATGTTTCTAAAGTGGAATTGTTATTCTAACATAGTTTGATACATCACTACAGCTGAATCTTAAATAGTGACTTTCGCAGCATTAGACCGTCAAAATTGACGCTACAGAGCGAGAAAAGCACATAAACAGTAATATGAACACGTTCTTTTTTTCACAGTAAATGCATACGGAATCAAAATAAACTATGTTGTCCTTCAACACTATGCACAATTGAATGTTTCTAAAGTGGAATTGTCATTCTGACATAGTTTGACACATCACTACAGCTGAATCTTAAATAATGACATTCGTTACATTAGACCGTCAAAATTGACGCTTCAAAGCGAGAAAAACACATAAGATAATATGAACACATGTTCCTTTTTTCACAGTAAATGCATACGGAATCAAAATAAATTATGTTGTCTTTCAACACTATGCACAATTGAATGTTTCTAAAGTGGAATTGTCATTCTGACATAGTTTGATACATCACTACAGCTGAATCTTAAATAGTGACTTTCGCTGCATTAGACCGTCAAAATTGTCGCTTCAAAGCGAGAAAAACACATAAGATAATATGAACACATGTTCCTTTTTTCACAGTAAATGCATACGGAATCAAAATAAACTATGTTGTCCTTCAACACTATGCACAATTGAATGTTTCTAAAGTGGAATTGTCATTCTGACATAGTTTGACACGTCACTACAGCTGAATCTTAAATAGTGACTTTCGCTGCATTAGACCGTCAAAATTGACGCTTTCAGGGGGAGAAATGCACATAAAGAGTAATATGAACATATGTTCCTTTTTTCACAGTAAATGCATACGGAATCAAAATAAATTATGTTGTCCTTCAACACTATGCACAATTGAATGTTTCTAAAGTGGAATTGTTATTCTAACATAGTTTGACACATCACTACAGCTGAATCTTAAATAATGACATTCGTTACATTAGACCGTCAAAATTGACGCTTTCAGGGGGAGAAATGCACATAAAGAGCAATATGAACACATGTTCCTTTTTTCACAGTAAATGCATACGGAATCAAAATAAATTATGTTGTCCTTCAACACTATGCACAATTGAAAGTTTCTAAAGTGGAATTGTCATTCTGACATAGTTTGATACATCACTACAGCAGAGCGAGAAAAACACATAAAAAGAAAATATGAACACATGTTCCTTTTTTCACAGTAAATGCATACGGAATCGAAATAAATTATGTTGTCCTTCAACACTATGCACAATTGAATGTTTCTAAAGTGGAATTGTCATTCTGACATAGTTTGATACATCACTACAGCAGAGCGAGAAAAACACATAATAAGATAATATGAACACATGTTCCTTTTTTCACAGTAAATGCATACGGAATCAAAATAAATTATGTTGTCTTTCAACACTATGCATAATTGAATGTGTTTAAAGTGGAATTGTTATTCTAACATAGTTTGACACATCACTACAGCTGAATCTTAAATAATGACATTCGTTACATTAGACCGTCAAAGTTGACGCTTTCAGGGGGAGAAATGCACATAAAGAGCAATATGAACACATGTTCCTTTTTTCACAGTAAATGCATACGGAATCAAAATAAACTATGTTGTCCTTCAACACTATGCATAATTGAATGTGTTTAAAGTGGAATTGTTATTCTAACATAGTTTGACACATCACTACAGCTGAATCTAAAATAATGACATTCGTTACATTAGACCGTCAAAATTTACGCTTTCAGGGGGAGAAATGCACATAAAGAGCAATACGAACACATGTTCCTTTTTTCACAGTAAATGCATACGGAATCAAAATAAATTATGTTGTCCTTCAACACTATGCATAATTGAATGTGTCTAAAGTGGAATTGTCATTCTGACATAGTTTGATACATCACTACAGCAGAGCGAGAAAAACACATAATAAGATAATATGAACACATGTTCCTTTTTTCACAGTAAATGCATACGGAATCAAAATAAATTATGTTGTCCTTCAACACTATGCACAATTGAATGTTTCTAAAGTGGAATTGTCATTCTGACATAGTTTGATAACATCACTACAGCTGAATCTTAAATAGTGACTTTCGCTGCATTAGACCGTCAAAATTGACGCAACAGAGCGAGAAAAGCACATAAACAGTAATATGAACACGTTCTTTTTTTCACAGTAAATGCATACGGAATCAAAGTAAACTATGTTGTCCTTCAACACTATGCACAATTGAATGTTTCTAAGGTGGAATTGTCATTCTGACATAGTTTGACACATC
Source organism: Chaetodon trifascialis (assembly GCF_039877785.1). Lineage (NCBI taxonomy): Eukaryota > Metazoa > Chordata > Actinopteri > Chaetodontiformes > Chaetodontidae > Chaetodon > Chaetodon trifascialis. The sequence goes on from NC_092072.1 coordinate 25,439,136, forward strand.
ACTACAGCTGAATCTTAAATAATGACATTCGTTACATTAGACCGTCAAAATTGACGCTTTCAGGGGGAGAAATGCACATAAAGAGCAATATGAACACATGTTCCTTTTTTCACAGTAAATGCATACGGAATCAAAATAAACTATGTTGTCCTTCAACACTATGCACAATTGAATGTTTCTAAAGTGGAATTGTCATTTTGACATAGTTTGATACATCACTACAGCTGAATCTTAAATAGTGACATTCGCTGCATTAGACCGTCAAAATTGACGCTTCAAAGCGAGAAAAACACATAAGATAATATGAACACATGTTCCTTTTTTCACAGTAAATGCATACGGAATCAAAATAAATTATGTTTTCCTTCAACACTATGCACAATTGAATGTTTCTAAAGTGGAACTGTCATTCTGACATAGTTTGATACATCACTACAGCTGAATCTTAAATAGTGACTTTCGCAGCATTAGACCGTCAAAATTGACGCTACAGAGCGAGAAAAGCACATAAACAGTAATATGAACACGTTCTTTTTTTCACAGTAAATGCATACGGAATCAAAATAAACTATGTTGTCCTTCAACACTATGCACAATTGAATGTTTCTAAAGTGGAATTGTCATTCTGACATAGTTTGACACATCACTACAGCTGAATCTTAAATAATGACATTCGTTACATTAGACCGTCAAAATTGACGCTTCAAAGCGAGAAAAACACATAAGATAATATGAACACATGTTCCTTTTTTCACAGTAAATGCATACGGAATCAAAATAAACTATGTTGTCCTTCAACACTATGCACAATTGAATGTTTCTAAAGTGGAATTGTCATTCTGACATAGTTTGACACATCACTACAGCTGAATCTTAAATAGTGACTTTCGCTGCATTAGACCGTCAAAATTGACGCTTTCAGGGGGAGAAATGCACATAAAGAGCAATATGAACATATGTTCCTTTTTTCACAGTAAATGCATACGGAATCAAAATAAATTATGTTGTCCTTCAACACTATGCACAATTGAATGTTTCTAAAGTGGAATTGTTATTCTAACATAGTTTGATACATCACTACAGCTGAATCTTAAATAATGACATTCGTTACATTAGACCGTCAAAATTGACGCTTTCAGGGGGAGAAATGCACATAAAGAGCAATATGAACACATGTTCCTTTTTTCACAGTAAATGCATACGGAATCAAAATAAATTATGTTGTCCTTCAACACTATGCACAATTGAATGTTTCTAAAGTGGAATTGTCATTCTGACATAGTTTGATACATCACTACAGCAGAGCGAGAAAAACACATAAAAAGAAAATATGAACACATGTTCCTTTTTTCACAGTAAATGCATACGGAATCAAAATAAATTATGTTGTCCTTCAACACTATGCACAATTGAATGTTTCTAAAGTGGAATTGTCATTCTGACATAGTTTGATACATCACTACAGCAGAGCGAGAAAAACACATAATAAGATAATATGAACACATGTTCCTTTTTTCACAGTAAATGCATACGGAATCAAAATAAATTATGTTGTCCTTCAACACTATGCATAATTGAATGTGTCTAAAGTGGAATTGTCATTCTGACATAGTTTGATACATCACTACAGCAGAGCGAGAAAAACACATAATAAGATAATATGAACACATGTTCCTTTTTTCACAGTAAATGCATACGGAATCAAAATAAATTATGTTGTCCTTCAACACTATGCACAATTGAATGTTTCTAAAGTGGAATTGTCATTCTGACATAGTTTGATACATCACTACAGCTGAATCTTAAATAGTGACTTTCGCTGCATTAGACCGTCAAAATTGACGCAACAGAGCGAGAAAAGCACATAAACAGTAATATGAACACGTTCTTTTTTTCACAGTAAATGCATACCGAATCAAAGTAAACTATGTTGTCCTTCAACACTATGCACAATTGAATGTTTCTAAGGTGGAATTGTCATTCTGACATAGTTTGACACATCACTACAGCTGAATCTTAAATAATGACATTCGTTACATTAGACCGTCAAAATTGACGCTTTCAGGGGGAGAAATGCACATAAAGAGCAATATGAACACATGTTCCTTTTTTCACAGTAAATGCATACGGAATCAAAATAAACTATGTTGTCCTTCAACACTATGCACAATTGAATGTTTCTAAAGTGGAATTGTCATTTTGACATAGTTTGATACATCACTACAGCTGAATCTTAAATAGTGACATTCGCTGCATTAGACCGTCAAAATTGACGCTTTCAGGGGGAGAAATGCACATAAAGAGCAATATGAACATATGTTCCTTTTTTCACAGTAAATGCATACGGAATCAAAATAAATTATGTTGTCCTTCAACACTATGCACAATTGAATGTTTCTAAAGTGGAATTGTTATTCTAACATAGTTTGACACATCACTACAGCTGAATCTTAAATAATGACATTCGTTACATTAGACCGTCAAAATTGACGCTTTCAGGGGGAGAAATGCACATAAAGAGCAATATGAACACATGTTCCTTTTTTCATAGTAAATGCATACGGAATCAAAATAAATTATGTTGTCCTTCAACACTATGCACAATTGAATGTTTCTAAAGTGGAATTGTCATTCTGACATAGTTTGATACATCACTACAGCAGAGCGAGAAAAACACATAATAAGATAATATGAACACATGTTCCTTTTTTCACAGTAAATGCATACGGAATCAAAATAAATTATGTTGTCCTTCAACACTATGCACAATTGAATGTTTCTAAAGTGGAATTGTCATTCTGACATAGTTTGATAACATCACTACAGCTGAATCTTAAATAGTGACTTTCGCTGCATTAGACCGTCAAAATTGACGCTTCAAAGCGAGAAAAACACATAAGATAATATGAACACATGTTCCTTTTTTCACAGTAAATGCATACGGAATCAAAATAAACTATGTTGTCCTTCAACACTATGCACAATTGAATGTTTCTAAAGTGGAATTGTCATTCTGACATAGTTTGACACATCACTACAGCTGAATCTTAAATAGTGACTTTCGCTGCATTAGACCGTCAAAATTGACGCTTTCAGGGGGAGAAATGCACATAAAGAGCAATATGAACACATGTTCCTTTTTTCACAGTAAATGCATACGGAATCAAAATAAATTATGTTGTCGTTCAACACTATGCACAATTGAATGTTTCTAAAGTGGAATTGTTATTCTAACATAGTTTGACACATCACTACAGCTGAATCTTAAATAATGACATTCGTTACATTAGACCGTCAAAATTGACGCTTTCAGGGGGAGAAATGCACATAAAGAGCAATATGAACACATGTTCCTTTTTTCACAGTAAATGCATACGGAATCAAAATAAACTATGTTGTCCTTCAACACTATGCACAATTGAATGTTTCTAAAGTGGAATTGTCATTCTGACATAGTTTGACACATCACTACAGCTGAATCTTAAATAATGACATTCGTTACATTAGACCGTCAAAATTGACGCTTCAAAGCGAGAAAAACACATAAGATAATATGAACACATGTTCCTTTTTTCACAGTAAATGCATACGGAATCAAAATAAATTATGTTGTCCTTCAACACTATGCACAATTGAATGTTTCTAAAGTGGAATTGTCATTCTGACATAGTTTGATAACATCACTACAGCTGAATCTTAAATAGTGACTTTCGCTGCATTAGACCGTCAAAATTGACGCTACAGAGCGAGAAAAGCACATTAACAGTAATATGAACACATGTTCCTTTTTTCACAGTAAATGCATACGGAATCAAAATAAATTATGTTGTCCTTCAACACTATGCACAATTGAATGTTTCTAAAGTGGAATTGTCATTCTGACATAGTTTGATACATCACTACAGCTGAATCTTAAATAGTGACTTTCGCTGCATTAGACCGTCAAAATTGACGCTTCAAAGCGAGAAAAACACATAAGATAATATGAACACATGTTCCTTTTTTCACAGTAAATGCATACGGAATCAAAATAAACTATGTTGTCCTTCAACACTATGCACAATTGAATGTTTCTAAAGTGGAATTGTCATTCTGACATAGTTTGATACATCACTACAGCAGAGCGAGAAAAACACATAATAAGATAATATGAACACATGTTCCTTTTTTCACAGTAAATGCATACGGAATCAAAATAAATTATGTTGTCCTTCAACACTATGCACAATTGAATGTTTCTAAAGTGGAATTGTCATTCTGACATAGTTTGACACATCACTACAGCTGAATCTTAAATAGTGACTTTCGCTGCATTAGACCGTCAAAATTGACGCTTTCAGGGGGAGAAATGCACATAAAGAGCAATATGAACACATGTTCCTTTTTTCACAGTAAATGCATACGGAATCAAAATAAACTATGTTGTCCTTCAACACTATGCACAATTGAATGTTTCTAAAGTGGAATTGTCATTTTGACATAGTTTGATACATCACTACAGCTGAATCTTAAATAGTGACATTCGCTGCATTAGACCGTCAAAATTGACGCTTCAAAGCGAGAAAAACACATAAGATAATATGAACACATGTTCCTTTTTTCACAGTAAATGCATACGGAATCAAAATAAATTATGTTTTCCTTCAACACTATGCACAATTGAATGTTTCTAAAGTGGAACTGTCATTCTGACATAGTTTGATACATCACTACAGCTGAATCTTAAATAGTGACTTTCGCAGCATTAGACCGTCAAAATTGACGCTACAGAGCGAGAAAAGCACATAAACAGTAATATGAACACGTTCTTTTTTTCACAGTAAATGCATACGGAATCAAAATAAACTATGTTGTCCTTCAACACTATGCACAATTGAATGTTTCTAAAGTGGAATTGTCATTCTGACATAGTTTGACACATCACTACAGCTGAATCTTAAATAATGACATTCGTTACATTAGACCGTCAAAATTGACGCTTCAAAGCGAGAAAAACACATAAGATAATATGAACACATGTTCCTTTTTTCACAGTAAATGCATACGGAATCAAAATAAACTATGTTGTCCTTCAACACTATGCACAATTGAATGTTTCTAAAGTGGAATTGTCATTCTGACATAGTTTGACACATCACTACAGCTGAATCTTAAATAGTGACTTTCGCTGCATTAGACCGTCAAAATTGACGCTTTCAGGGGGAGAAATGCACATAAAGAGCAATATGAACATATGTTCCTTTTTTCACAGTAAATGCATACGGAATCAAAATAAATTATGTTGTCCTTCAACACTATGCACAATTGAATGTTTCTAAAGTGGAATTGTTATTCTAACATAGTTTGATACATCACTACAGCTGAATCTTAAATAATGACATTCGTTACATTAGACCGTCAAAATTGACGCTTTCAGGGGGAGAAATGCACATAAAGAGCAATATGAACACATGTTCCTTTTTTCACAGTAAATGCATACGGAATCAAAATAAATTATGTTGTCCTTCAACACTATGCACAATTGAATGTTTCTAAAGTGGAATTGTCATTCTGACATAGTTTGATACATCACTACAGCAGAGCGAGAAAAACACATAAAAAGAAAATATGAACACATGTTCCTTTTTTCACAGTAAATGCATACGGAATCAAAATAAATTATGTTGTCCTTCAACACTATGCACAATTGAATGTTTCTAAAGTGGAATTGTCATTCTGACATAGTTTGATACATCACTACAGCAGAGCGAGAAAAACACATAATAAGATAATATGAACACATGTTCCTTTTTTCACAGTAAATGCATACGGAATCAAAATAAATTATGTTGTCCTTCAACACTATGCATAATTGAATGTGTCTAAAGTGGAATTGTCATTCTGACATAGTTTGATACATCACTACAGCAGAGCGAGAAAAACACATAATAAGATAATATGAACACATGTTCCTTTTTTCACAGTAAATGCATACGGAATCAAAATAAATTATGTTGTCCTTCAACACTATGCACAATTGAATGTTTCTAAAGTGGAATTGTCATTCTGACATAGTTTGATACATCACTACAGCTGAATCTTAAATAGTGACTTTCGCTGCATTAGACCGTCAAAATTGACGCAACAGAGCGAGAAAAGCACATAAACAGTAATATGAACACGTTCTTTTTTTCACAGTAAATGCATACCGAATCAAAGTAAACTATGTTGTCCTTCAACACTATGCACAATTGAATGTTTCTAAGGTGGAATTGTCATTCTGACATAGTTTGACACATCACTACAGCTGAATCTTAAATAATGACATTCGTTACATTAGACCGTCAAAATTGACGCTTTCAGGGGGAGAAATGCACATAAAGAGCAATATGAACACATGTTCCTTTTTTCACAGTAAATGCATACGGAATCAAAATAAACTATGTTGTCCTTCAACACTATGCACAATTGAATGTTTCTAAAGTGGAATTGTCATTTTGACATAGTTTGATACATCACTACAGCTGAATCTTAAATAGTGACATTCGCTGCATTAGACCGTCAAAATTGACGCTTTCAGGGGGAGAAATGCACATAAAGAGCAATATGAACATATGTTCCTTTTTTCACAGTAAATGCATACGGAATCAAAATAAATTATGTTGTCCTTCAACACTATGCACAATTGAATGTTTCTAAAGTGGAATTGTTATTCTAACATAGTTTGACACATCACTACAGCTGAATCTTAAATAATGACATTCGTTACATTAGACCGTCAAAATTGACGCTTTCAGGGGGAGAAATGCACATAAAGAGCAATATGAACACATGTTCCTTTTTTCATAGTAAATGCATACGGAATCAAAATAAATTATGTTGTCCTTCAACACTATGCACAATTGAATGTTTCTAAAGTGGAATTGTCATTCTGACATAGTTTGATACATCACTACAGCAGAGCGAGAAAAACACATAATAAGATAATATGAACACATGTTCCTTTTTTCACAGTAAATGCATACGGAATCAAAATAAATTATGTTGTCCTTCAACACTATGCACAATTGAATGTTTCTAAAGTGGAATTGTCATTCTGACATAGTTTGATAACATCACTACAGCTGAATCTTAAATAGTGACTTTCGCTGCATTAGACCGTCAAAATTGACGCTTCAAAGCGAGAAAAACACATAAGATAATATGAACACATGTTCCTTTTTTCACAGTAAATGCATACGGAATCAAAATAAACTATGTTGTCCTTCAACACTATGCACAATTGAATGTTTCTAAAGTGGAATTGTCATTCTGACATAGTTTGACACATCACTACAGCTGAATCTTAAATAGTGACTTTCGCTGCATTAGACCGTCAAAATTGACGCTTTCAGGGGGAGAAATGCACATAAAGAGCAATATGAACACATGTTCCTTTTTTCACAGTAAATGCATACGGAATCAAAATAAATTATGTTGTCGTTCAACACTATGCACAATTGAATGTTTCTAAAGTGGAATTGTTATTCTAACATAGTTTGACACATCACTACAGCTGAATCTTAAATAATGACATTCGTTACATTAGACCGTCAAAATTGACGCTTTCAGGGGGAGAAATGCACATAAAGAGCAATATGAACACATGTTCCTTTTTTCACAGTAAATGCATACGGAATCAAAATAAACTATGTTGTCCTTCAACACTATGCACAATTGAATGTTTCTAAAGTGGAATTGTCATTCTGACATAGTTTGACACATCACTACAGCTGAATCTTAAATAATGACATTCGTTACATTAGACCGTCAAAATTGACGCTTCAAAGCGAGAAAAACACATAAGATAATATGAACACATGTTCCTTTTTTCACAGTAAATGCATACGGAATCAAAATAAATTATGTTGTCCTTCAACACTATGCACAATTGAATGTTTCTAAAGTGGAATTGTCATTCTGACATAGTTTGATAACATCACTACAGCTGAATCTTAAATAGTGACTTTCGCTGCATTAGACCGTCAAAATTGACGCTACAGAGCGAGAAAAGCACATTAACAGTAATATGAACACATGTTCCTTTTTTCACAGTAAATGCATACGGAATCAAAATAAATTATGTTGTCCTTCAACACTATGCACAATTGAATGTTTCTAAAGTGGAATTGTCATTCTGACATAGTTTGATACATCACTACAGCTGAATCTTAAATAGTGACTTTCGCTGCATTAGACCGTCAAAATTGACGCTTCAAAGCGAGAAAAACACATAAGATAATATGAACACATGTTCCTTTTTTCACAGTAAATGCATACGGAATCAAAATAAACTATGTTGTCCTTCAACACTATGCACAATTGAATGTTTCTAAAGTGGAATTGTCATTCTGACATAGTTTGATACATCACTACAGCAGAGCGAGAAAAACACATAATAAGATAATATGAACACATGTTCCTTTTTTCACAGTAAATGCATACGGAATCAAAATAAATTATGTTGTCCTTCAACACTATGCACAATTGAATGTTTCTAAAGTGGAATTGTCATTCTGACATAGTTTGACACATCACTACAGCTGAATCTTAAATAGTGACTTTCGCTGCATTAGACCGTCAAAATTGACGCTTTCAGGGGGAGAAATGCACATAAAGAGCAATATGAACATATGTTCCTTTTTTCACAGTAAATGCATACGGAATCAAAATAAATTATGTTGTCCTTCAACACTATGCACAATTGAATGTTTCTAAAGTGGAATTGTTATTCTAACATAGTTTGATACATCACTACAGCTGAATCTTAAATAGTGACTTTCGCAGCATTAGACCGTCAAAATTGACGCTACAGAGCGAGAAAAGCACATAAACAGTAATATGAACACGTTCTTTTTTTCACAGTAAATGCATACGGAATCAAAATAAACTATGTTGTCCTTCAACACTATGCACAATTGAATGTTTCTAAAGTGGAATTGTCATTCTGACATAGTTTGACACATCACTACAGCTGAATCTTAAATAATGACATTCGTTACATTAGACCGTCAAAATTGACGCTTCAAAGCGAGAAAAACACATAAGATAATATGAACACATGTTCCTTTTTTCACAGTAAATGCATACGGAATCAAAATAAATTATGTTGTCTTTCAACACTATGCACAATTGAATGTTTCTAAAGTGGAATTGTCATTCTGACATAGTTTGATACATCACTACAGCTGAATCTTAAATAGTGACTTTCGCTGCATTAGACCGTCAAAATTGTCGCTTCAAAGCGAGAAAAACACATAAGATAATATGAACACATGTTCCTTTTTTCACAGTAAATGCATACGGAATCAAAATAAACTATGTTGTCCTTCAACACTATGCACAATTGAATGTTTCTAAAGTGGAATTGTCATTCTGACATAGTTTGACACGTCACTACAGCTGAATCTTAAATAGTGACTTTCGCTGCATTAGACCGTCAAAATTGACGCTTTCAGGGGGAGAAATGCACATAAAGAGTAATATGAACATATGTTCCTTTTTTCACAGTAAATGCATACGGAATCAAAATAAATTATGTTGTCCTTCAACACTATGCACAATTGAATGTTTCTAAAGTGGAATTGTTATTCTAACATAGTTTGACACATCACTACAGCTGAATCTTAAATAATGACATTCGTTACATTAGACCGTCAAAATTGACGCTTTCAGGGGGAGAAATGCACATAAAGAGCAATATGAACACATGTTCCTTTTTTCACAGTAAATGCATACGGAATCAAAATAAATTATGTTGTCCTTCAACACTATGCACAATTGAAAGTTTCTAAAGTGGAATTGTCATTCTGACATAGTTTGATACATCACTACAGCAGAGCGAGAAAAACACATAAAAAGAAAATATGAACACATGTTCCTTTTTTCACAGTAAATGCATACGGAATCGAAATAAATTATGTTGTCCTTCAACACTATGCACAATTGAATGTTTCTAAAGTGGAATTGTCATTCTGACATAGTTTGATACATCACTACAGCAGAGCGAGAAAAACACATAATAAGATAATATGAACACATGTTCCTTTTTTCACAGTAAATGCATACGGAATCAAAATAAATTATGTTGTCTTTCAACACTATGCATAATTGAATGTGTTTAAAGTGGAATTGTTATTCTAACATAGTTTGACACATCACTACAGCTGAATCTTAAATAATGACATTCGTTACATTAGACCGTCAAAGTTGACGCTTTCAGGGGGAGAAATGCACATAAAGAGCAATATGAACACATGTTCCTTTTTTCACAGTAAATGCATACGGAATCAAAATAAACTATGTTGTCCTTCAACACTATGCATAATTGAATGTGTTTAAAGTGGAATTGTTATTCTAACATAGTTTGACACATCACTACAGCTGAATCTAAAATAATGACATTCGTTACATTAGACCGTCAAAATTTACGCTTTCAGGGGGAGAAATGCACATAAAGAGCAATACGAACACATGTTCCTTTTTTCACAGTAAATGCATACGGAATCAAAATAAATTATGTTGTCCTTCAACACTATGCATAATTGAATGTGTCTAAAGTGGAATTGTCATTCTGACATAGTTTGATACATCACTACAGCAGAGCGAGAAAAACACATAATAAGATAATATGAACACATGTTCCTTTTTTCACAGTAAATGCATACGGAATCAAAATAAATTATGTTGTCCTTCAACACTATGCACAATTGAATGTTTCTAAAGTGGAATTGTCATTCTGACATAGTTTGATAACATCACTACAGCTGAATCTTAAATAGTGACTTTCGCTGCATTAGACCGTCAAAATTGACGCAACAGAGCGAGAAAAGCACATAAACAGTAATATGAACACGTTCTTTTTTTCACAGTAAATGCATACGGAATCAAAGTAAACTATGTTGTCCTTCAACACTATGCACAATTGAATGTTTCTAAGGTGGAATTGTCATTCTGACATAGTTTGACACATCACTACAGCTGAATCTTAAATAATGACATTCGTTACATTAGACCGTCAAAATTGACGCTTTCAGGGGGAGAAATGCACATAAAGAGCAATATGAACACATGTTCCTTTTTTCACAGTAAATGCATACGGAATCAAAATAAACTATGTTGTCCTTCAACACTATGCACAATTGAATGTTTCTAAAGTGGAATTGTCATTTTGACATAGTTTGATACATCACTACAGCTGAATCTTAAATAGTGACATTCGCTGCATTAGACCGTCAAAATTGACGCTTCAAAGCGAGAAAAACACATAAGATAATATGAACACATGTTCCTTTTTTCACAGTAAATGCATACGGAATCAAAATAAATTATGTTTTCCTTCAACACTATGCACAATTGAATGTTTCTAAAGTGGAACTGTCATTCTGACATAGTTTGATACATCACTACAGCTGAATCTTAAATAGTGACTTTCGCAGCATTAGACCGTCAAAATTGACGCTACAGAGCGAGAAAAGCACATAAACAGTAATATGAACACGTTCTTTTTTTCACAGTAAATGCATACGGAATCAAAATAAACTATGTTGTCCTTCAACACTATGCACAATTGAATGTTTCTAAAGTGGAATTGTCATTCTGACATAGTTTGACACATCACTACAGCTGAATCTTAAATAATGACATTCGTTACATTAGACCGTCAAAATTGACGCTTCAAAGCGAGAAAAACACATAAGATAATATGAACACATGTTCCTTTTTTCACAGTAAATGCATACGGAATCAAAATAAACTATGTTGTCCTTCAACACTATGCACAATTGAATGTTTCTAAAGTGGAATTGTCATTCTGACATAGTTTGACACATCACTACAGCTGAATCTTAAATAGTGACTTTCGCTGCATTAGACCGTCAAAATTGACGCTTTCAGGGGGAGAAATGCACATAAAGAGCAATATGAACATATGTTCCTTTTTTCACAGTAAATGCATACGGAATCAAAATAAATTATGTTGTCCTTCAACACTATGCACAATTGAATGTTTCTAAAGTGGAATTGTTATTCTAACATAGTTTGATACATCACTACAGCTGAATCTTAAATAATGACATTCGTTACATTAGACCGTCAAAATTGACGCTTTCAGGGGGAGAAATGCACATAAAGAGCAATATGAACACATGTTCCTTTTTTCACAGTAAATGCATACGGAATCAAAATAAATTATGTTGTCCTTCAACACTATGCACAATTGAATGTTTCTAAAGTGGAATTGTCATTCTGACATAGTTTGATACATCACTACAGCAGAGCGAGAAAAACACATAAAAAGAAAATATGAACACATGTTCCTTTTTTCACAGTAAATGCATACGGAATCAAAATAAATTATGTTGTCCTTCAACACTATGCACAATTGAATGTTTCTAAAGTGGAATTGTCATTCTGACATAGTTTGATACATCACTACAGCAGAGCGAGAAAAACACATAATAAGATAATATGAACACATGTTCCTTTTTTCACAGTAAATGCATACGGAATCAAAATAAATTATGTTGTCCTTCAACACTATGCATAATTGAATGTGTCTAAAGTGGAATTGTCATTCTGACATAGTTTGATACATCACTACAGCAGAGCGAGAAAAACACATAATAAGATAATATGAACACATGTTCCTTTTTTCACAGTAAATGCATACGGAATCAAAATAAATTATGTTGTCCTTCAACACTATGCACAATTGAATGTTTCTAAAGTGGAATTGTCATTCTGACATAGTTTGATACATCACTACAGCTGAATCTTAAATAGTGACTTTCGCTGCATTAGACCGTCAAAATTGACGCAACAGAGCGAGAAAAGCACATAAACAGTAATATGAACACGTTCTTTTTTTCACAGTAAATGCATACCGAATCAAAGTAAACTATGTTGTCCTTCAACACTATGCACAATTGAATGTTTCTAAGGTGGAATTGTCATTCTGACATAGTTTGACACATCACTACAGCTGAATCTTAAATAATGACATTCGTTACATTAGACCGTCAAAATTGACGCTTTCAGGGGGAGAAATGCACATAAAGAGCAATATGAACACATGTTCCTTTTTTCACAGTAAATGCATACGGAATCAAAATAAACTATGTTGTCCTTCAACACTATGCACAATTGAATGTTTCTAAAGTGGAATTGTCATTTTGACATAGTTTGATACATCACTACAGCTGAATCTTAAATAGTGACATTCGCTGCATTAGACCGTCAAAATTGACGCTTTCAGGGGGAGAAATGCACATAAAGAGCAATATGAACATATGTTCCTTTTTTCACAGTAAATGCATACGGAATCAAAATAAATTATGTTGTCCTTCAACACTATGCACAATTGAATGTTTCTAAAGTGGAATTGTTATTCTAACATAGTTTGACACATCACTACAGCTGAATCTTAAATAATGACATTCGTTACATTAGACCGTCAAAATTGACGCTTTCAGGGGGAGAAATGCACATAAAGAGCAATATGAACACATGTTCCTTTTTTCATAGTAAATGCATACGGAATCAAAATAAATTATGTTGTCCTTCAACACTATGCACAATTGAATGTTTCTAAAGTGGAATTGTCATTCTGACATAGTTTGATACATCACTACAGCAGAGCGAGAAAAACACATAATAAGATAATATGAACACATGTTCCTTTTTTCACAGTAAATGCATACGGAATCAAAATAAATTATGTTGTCCTTCAACACTATGCACAATTGAATGTTTCTAAAGTGGAATTGTCATTCTGACATAGTTTGATAACATCACTACAGCTGAATCTTAAATAGTGACTTTCGCTGCATTAGACCGTCAAAATTGACGCTTCAAAGCGAGAAAAACACATAAGATAATATGAACACATGTTCCTTTTTTCACAGTAAATGCATACGGAATCAAAATAAACTATGTTGTCCTTCAACACTATGCACAATTGAATGTTTCTAAAGTGGAATTGTCATTCTGACATAGTTTGACACATCACTACAGCTGAATCTTAAATAGTGACTTTCGCTGCATTAGACCGTCAAAATTGACGCTTTCAGGGGGAGAAATGCACATAAAGAGCAATATGAACACATGTTCCTTTTTTCACAGTAAATGCATACGGAATCAAAATAAATTATGTTGTCGTTCAACACTATGCACAATTGAATGTTTCTAAAGTGGAATTGTTATTCTAACATAGTTTGACACATCACTACAGCTGAATCTTAAATAATGACATTCGTTACATTAGACCGTCAAAATTGACGCTTTCAGGGGGAGAAATGCACATAAAGAGCAATATGAACACATGTTCCTTTTTTCACAGTAAATGCATACGGAATCAAAATAAACTATGTTGTCCTTCAACACTATGCACAATTGAATGTTTCTAAAGTGGAATTGTCATTCTGACATAGTTTGACACATCACTACAGCTGAATCTTAAATAATGACATTCGTTACATTAGACCGTCAAAATTGACGCTTCAAAGCGAGAAAAACACATAAGATAATATGAACACATGTTCCTTTTTTCACAGTAAATGCATACGGAATCAAAATAAATTATGTTGTCCTTCAACACTATGCACAATTGAATGTTTCTAAAGTGGAATTGTCATTCTGACATAGTTTGATAACATCACTACAGCTGAATCTTAAATAGTGACTTTCGCTGCATTAGACCGTCAAAATTGACGCTACAGAGCGAGAAAAGCACATTAACAGTAATATGAACACATGTTCCTTTTTTCACAGTAAATGCATACGGAATCAAAATAAATTATGTTGTCCTTCAACACTATGCACAATTGAATGTTTCTAAAGTGGAATTGTCATTCTGACATAGTTTGATACATCACTACAGCTGAATCTTAAATAGTGACTTTCGCTGCATTAGACCGTCAAAATTGACGCTTCAAAGCGAGAAAAACACATAAGATAATATGAACACATGTTCCTTTTTTCACAGTAAATGCATACGGAATCAAAATAAACTATGTTGTCCTTCAACACTATGCACAATTGAATGTTTCTAAAGTGGAATTGTCATTCTGACATAGTTTGATACATCACTACAGCAGAGCGAGAAAAACACATAATAAGATAATATGAACACATGTTCCTTTTTTCACAGTAAATGCATACGGAATCAAAATAAATTATGTTGTCCTTCAACACTATGCACAATTGAATGTTTCTAAAGTGGAATTGTCATTCTGACATAGTTTGACACATCACTACAGCTGAATCTTAAATAGTGACTTTCGCTGCATTAGACCGTCAAAATTGACGCTTTCAGGGGGAGAAATGCACATAAAGAGCAATATGAACATATGTTCCTTTTTTCACAGTAAATGCATACGGAATCAAAATAAATTATGTTGTCCTTCAACACTATGCACAATTGAATGTTTCTAAAGTGGAATTGTTATTCTAACATAGTTTGATACATCACTACAGCTGAATCTTAAATAGTGACTTTCGCAGCATTAGACCGTCAAAATTGACGCTACAGAGCGAGAAAAGCACATAAACAGTAATATGAACACGTTCTTTTTTTCACAGTAAATGCATACGGAATCAAAATAAACTATGTTGTCCTTCAACACTATGCACAATTGAATGTTTCTAAAGTGGAATTGTCATTCTGACATAGTTTGACACATCACTACAGCTGAATCTTAAATAATGACATTCGTTACATTAGACCGTCAAAATTGACGCTTCAAAGCGAGAAAAACACATAAGATAATATGAACACATGTTCCTTTTTTCACAGTAAATGCATACGGAATCAAAATAAATTATGTTGTCTTTCAACACTATGCACAATTGAATGTTTCTAAAGTGGAATTGTCATTCTGACATAGTTTGATACATCACTACAGCTGAATCTTAAATAGTGACTTTCGCTGCATTAGACCGTCAAAATTGTCGCTTCAAAGCGAGAAAAACACATAAGATAATATGAACACATGTTCCTTTTTTCACAGTAAATGCATACGGAATCAAAATAAACTATGTTGTCCTTCAACACTATGCACAATTGAATGTTTCTAAAGTGGAATTGTCATTCTGACATAGTTTGACACGTCACTACAGCTGAATCTTAAATAGTGACTTTCGCTGCATTAGACCGTCAAAATTGACGCTTTCAGGGGGAGAAATGCACATAAAGAGTAATATGAACATATGTTCCTTTTTTCACAGTAAATGCATACGGAATCAAAATAAATTATGTTGTCCTTCAACACTATGCACAATTGAATGTTTCTAAAGTGGAATTGTTATTCTAACATAGTTTGACACATCACTACAGCTGAATCTTAAATAATGACATTCGTTACATTAGACCGTCAAAATTGACGCTTTCAGGGGGAGAAATGCACATAAAGAGCAATATGAACACATGTTCCTTTTTTCACAGTAAATGCATACGGAATCAAAATAAATTATGTTGTCCTTCAACACTATGCACAATTGAAAGTTTCTAAAGTGGAATTGTCATTCTGACATAGTTTGATACATCACTACAGCAGAGCGAGAAAAACACATAAAAAGAAAATATGAACACATGTTCCTTTTTTCACAGTAAATGCATACGGAATCGAAATAAATTATGTTGTCCTTCAACACTATGCACAATTGAATGTTTCTAAAGTGGAATTGTCATTCTGACATAGTTTGATACATCACTACAGCAGAGCGAGAAAAACACATAATAAGATAATATGAACACATGTTCCTTTTTTCACAGTAAATGCATACGGAATCAAAATAAATTATGTTGTCTTTCAACACTATGCATAATTGAATGTGTTTAAAGTGGAATTGTTATTCTAACATAGTTTGACACATCACTACAGCTGAATCTTAAATAATGACATTCGTTACATTAGACCGTCAAAGTTGACGCTTTCAGGGGGAGAAATGCACATAAAGAGCAATATGAACACATGTTCCTTTTTTCACAGTAAATGCATACGGAATCAAAATAAACTATGTTGTCCTTCAACACTATGCATAATTGAATGTGTTTAAAGTGGAATTGTTATTCTAACATAGTTTGACACATCACTACAGCTGAATCTAAAATAATGACATTCGTTACATTAGACCGTCAAAATTTACGCTTTCAGGGGGAGAAATGCACATAAAGAGCAATACGAACACATGTTCCTTTTTTCACAGTAAATGCATACGGAATCAAAATAAATTATGTTGTCCTTCAACACTATGCATAATTGAATGTGTCTAAAGTGGAATTGTCATTCTGACATAGTTTGATACATCACTACAGCAGAGCGAGAAAAACACATAATAAGATAATATGAACACATGTTCCTTTTTTCACAGTAAATGCATACGGAATCAAAATAAATTATGTTGTCCTTCAACACTATGCACAATTGAATGTTTCTAAAGTGGAATTGTCATTCTGACATAGTTTGATAACATCACTACAGCTGAATCTTAAATAGTGACTTTCGCTGCATTAGACCGTCAAAATTGACGCTTCAAAGCGAGAAAAACACATAAGATAATATGAACACATTTTCCTTTTTTCACAGTAAATGCATACGGAATCAAAATAAACTATGTTGTCCTTCAACACTATGCACAATTGAATGTTTCTAAAGTGGAATTGTCATTCTGACATAGTTTGACACATCACTACAGCTGAATCTTAAATAGTGACTTTCGCTGCATTAGACCGTCAAAATTGACGCTTTCAGGGGGAGAAATGCACATAAAGAGCAATATGAACATATGTTCCTTTTTTCACAGTAAATGCATACGGAATCAAAATAAATTATGTTGTCCTTCAACACTATGCACAATTGAATGTTTCTAAAGTGGAATTGTTATTCTAACATAGTTTGACACATCACTACAGCTGAATCGTAAATAATGACATTCGTTACATTAGACCGTCAAAATTGACGCTTTCAGGGGGAGAAATGCACATAAAGAGCAATATGAACACATGTTCCTTTTTTCACAGTAAATGCATACGGAATCAAAATAAATTATGTTGTCCTTCAACACTATGCACAATTGAATGTTTCTAAAGTGGAATTGTCATTCTGACATAGTTTGATACATCACTACAGCAGAGCGAGAAAAACACATAATAAGATAATATGAACACATGTTCCTTTTTTCACAGTAAATGCATACGGAATCAAAATAAATTATGTTGTCCTTCAACACTATGCACAATTGAATGTTTCTAAAGTGGAATTGTCATTCTGACATAGTTTGATAACATCACTACAGCTGAATCTTAAATAGTGACTTTCGCTGCATTAGACCGTCAAAATTGACGCTTCAAAGCGAGAAAAACACGTAAGATAATATGAACACATGTTCCTTTTTTCACAGTAAATGCATACGGAATCAAAATAAACTATGTTGTCCTTCAACACTATGCACAATTGAATGTTTCTAAAGTGGAATTGTCATTCTGACATAGTTTGACACATCACTACAGCTGAATCTTAAATAGTGACTTTCGCTGCATTAGACCGTCAAAATTGACGCTTTCAGGGGGAGAAATGCACATAAAGAGCAATATGAACACATGTTCCTTTTTTCACAGTAAATGCATACGGAATCAAAATAAATTATGTTGTCCTTCAACACTATGCACAATTGAATGTTTCTAAAGTGGAATTGTTATTCTAACATAGTTTGACACATCACTACAGCTGAATCTTAAATAATGACATTCGTTACATTAGACCGTCAAAATTGACGCTTTCAGGGGGAGAAATGCACATAAAGAGCAATATGAACACATGTTCCTTTTTTCACAGTAAATGCATACGGAATCAAAATAAATTATGTTGTCCTTCAACACTATGCACAATTGAATGTTTCTAAAGTGGAATTGTCATTCTGACATAGTTTGATACATCACTACAGCAGAGCGAGAAAAACACATAATAAGATAATATGAACACATGTTCCTTTTTTCACAGTAAATGCATACGGAATCAAAATAAATTATGTTGTCCTTCAACACTATGCACAATTGAATGTTTCTAAAGTGGAATTGTCATTCTGACATAGTTTGACACATCACTACAGCTGAATCTTAAATAATGACATTCGTTACATTAGACCGTCAAAATTGACGCTTCAAAGCGAGAAAAACACATAAGATAATATGAACACATGTTCCTTTTTTCACAGTAAATGCATACGGAATCAAAATAAATTATGTTGTCCTTCAACACTATGCACAATTGAATGTTTCTAAAGTGGAATTGTCATTCTGACATAGTTTGATAACATCACTACAGCTGAATCTTAAATAGTGACTTTCGCTGCATTAGACCGTCAAAATTGACGCTACAGAGCGAGAAAAGCACATTAACAGTAATATGAACACATGTTCCTTTTTTCACAGTAAATGCATACGGAATCAAAATAAATTATGTTGTCCTTCAACACTATGCACAATTGAATGTTTCTAAAGTGGAATTGTCATTCTGACATAGTTTGATACATCACTACAGCTGAATCTTAAATAGTGACTTTCGCTGCATTAGACCGTCAAAATTGACGCTTCAAAGCGAGAAAAACACATAAGATAATATGAACACATGTTCCTTTTTTCACAGTAAATGCATACGGAATCAAAATAAACTATGTTGTCCTTCAACACTATGCACAATTGAATGTTTCTAAAGTGGAATTGTCATTCTGACATAGTTTGATACATCACTACAGCAGAGCGAGAAAAACACATAATAAGATAATATGAACACATGTTCCTTTTTTCACAGTAAATGCATACGGAATCAAAATAAATTATGTTGTCCTTCAACACTATGCACAATTGAATGTTTCTAAAGTGGAATTGTCATTCTGACATAGTTTGACACATCACTACAGCTGAATCTTAAATAGTGACTTTCGCTGCATTAGACCGTCAAAATTGACGCTTTCAGGGGGAGAAATGCACATAAAGAGCAATATGAACATATGTTCCTTTTTTCACAGTAAATGCATACGGAATCAAAATAAATTATGTTGTCCTTCAACACTATGCACAATTGAATGTTTCTAAAGTGGAATTGTTATTCTAACATAGTTTGATACATCACTACAGCTGAATCTTAAATAGTGACTTTCGCAGCATTAGACCGTCAAAATTGACGCTACAGAGCGAGAAAAGCACATAAACAGTAATATGAACACGTTCTTTTTTTCACAGTAAATGCATACGGAATCAAAATAAACTATGTTGTCCTTCAACACTATGCACAATTGAATGTTTCTAAAGTGGAATTGTCATTCTGACATAGTTTGACACATCACTACAGCTGAATCTTAAATAATGACATTCGTTACATTAGACCGTCAAAATTGACGCTTCAAAGCGAGAAAAACACATAAGATAATATGAACACATGTTCCTTTTTTCACAGTAAATGCATACGGAATCAAAATAAATTATGTTGTCTTTCAACACTATGCACAATTGAATGTTTCTAAAGTGGAATTGTCATTCTGA
The DNA here is from genome assembly GCF_039877785.1 of Chaetodon trifascialis. Lineage (NCBI taxonomy): Eukaryota > Metazoa > Chordata > Actinopteri > Chaetodontiformes > Chaetodontidae > Chaetodon > Chaetodon trifascialis. The sequence continues at coordinate 25,459,693 of NC_092072.1, forward strand.
CATAGTTTGATACATCACTACAGCTGAATCTTAAATAGTGACTTTCGCTGCATTAGACCGTCAAAATTGTCGCTTCAAAGCGAGAAAAACACATAAGATAATATGAACACATGTTCCTTTTTTCACAGTAAATGCATACGGAATCAAAATAAACTATGTTGTCCTTCAACACTATGCACAATTGAATGTTTCTAAAGTGGAATTGTCATTCTGACATAGTTTGACACGTCACTACAGCTGAATCTTAAATAGTGACTTTCGCTGCATTAGACCGTCAAAATTGACGCTTTCAGGGGGAGAAATGCACATAAAGAGTAATATGAACATATGTTCCTTTTTTCACAGTAAATGCATACGGAATCAAAATAAATTATGTTGTCCTTCAACACTATGCACAATTGAATGTTTCTAAAGTGGAATTGTTATTCTAACATAGTTTGACACATCACTACAGCTGAATCTTAAATAATGACATTCGTTACATTAGACCGTCAAAATTGACGCTTTCAGGGGGAGAAATGCACATAAAGAGCAATATGAACACATGTTCCTTTTTTCACAGTAAATGCATACGGAATCAAAATAAATTATGTTGTCCTTCAACACTATGCACAATTGAAAGTTTCTAAAGTGGAATTGTCATTCTGACATAGTTTGATACATCACTACAGCAGAGCGAGAAAAACACATAAAAAGAAAATATGAACACATGTTCCTTTTTTCACAGTAAATGCATACGGAATCGAAATAAATTATGTTGTCCTTCAACACTATGCACAATTGAATGTTTCTAAAGTGGAATTGTCATTCTGACATAGTTTGATACATCACTACAGCAGAGCGAGAAAAACACATAATAAGATAATATGAACACATGTTCCTTTTTTCACAGTAAATGCATACGGAATCAAAATAAATTATGTTGTCTTTCAACACTATGCATAATTGAATGTGTTTAAAGTGGAATTGTTATTCTAACATAGTTTGACACATCACTACAGCTGAATCTTAAATAATGACATTCGTTACATTAGACCGTCAAAGTTGACGCTTTCAGGGGGAGAAATGCACATAAAGAGCAATATGAACACATGTTCCTTTTTTCACAGTAAATGCATACGGAATCAAAATAAACTATGTTGTCCTTCAACACTATGCATAATTGAATGTGTTTAAAGTGGAATTGTTATTCTAACATAGTTTGACACATCACTACAGCTGAATCTAAAATAATGACATTCGTTACATTAGACCGTCAAAATTTACGCTTTCAGGGGGAGAAATGCACATAAAGAGCAATACGAACACATGTTCCTTTTTTCACAGTAAATGCATACGGAATCAAAATAAATTATGTTGTCCTTCAACACTATGCATAATTGAATGTGTCTAAAGTGGAATTGTCATTCTGACATAGTTTGATACATCACTACAGCAGAGCGAGAAAAACACATAATAAGATAATATGAACACATGTTCCTTTTTTCACAGTAAATGCATACGGAATCAAAATAAATTATGTTGTCCTTCAACACTATGCACAATTGAATGTTTCTAAAGTGGAATTGTCATTCTGACATAGTTTGATAACATCACTACAGCTGAATCTTAAATAGTGACTTTCGCTGCATTAGACCGTCAAAATTGACGCTTCAAAGCGAGAAAAACACATAAGATAATATGAACACATTTTCCTTTTTTCACAGTAAATGCATACGGAATCAAAATAAACTATGTTGTCCTTCAACACTATGCACAATTGAATGTTTCTAAAGTGGAATTGTCATTCTGACATAGTTTGACACATCACTACAGCTGAATCTTAAATAGTGACTTTCGCTGCATTAGACCGTCAAAATTGACGCTTTCAGGGGGAGAAATGCACATAAAGAGCAATATGAACATATGTTCCTTTTTTCACAGTAAATGCATACGGAATCAAAATAAATTATGTTGTCCTTCAACACTATGCACAATTGAATGTTTCTAAAGTGGAATTGTTATTCTAACATAGTTTGACACATCACTACAGCTGAATCGTAAATAATGACATTCGTTACATTAGACCGTCAAAATTGACGCTTTCAGGGGGAGAAATGCACATAAAGAGCAATATGAACACATGTTCCTTTTTTCACAGTAAATGCATACGGAATCAAAATAAATTATGTTGTCCTTCAACACTATGCACAATTGAATGTTTCTAAAGTGGAATTGTCATTCTGACATAGTTTGATACATCACTACAGCAGAGCGAGAAAAACACATAATAAGATAATATGAACACATGTTCCTTTTTTCACAGTAAATGCATACGGAATCAAAATAAATTATGTTGTCCTTCAACACTATGCACAATTGAATGTTTCTAAAGTGGAATTGTCATTCTGACATAGTTTGATAACATCACTACAGCTGAATCTTAAATAGTGACTTTCGCTGCATTAGACCGTCAAAATTGACGCTTCAAAGCGAGAAAAACACGTAAGATAATATGAACACATGTTCCTTTTTTCACAGTAAATGCATACGGAATCAAAATAAACTATGTTGTCCTTCAACACTATGCACAATTGAATGTTTCTAAAGTGGAATTGTCATTCTGACATAGTTTGACACATCACTACAGCTGAATCTTAAATAGTGACTTTCGCTGCATTAGACCGTCAAAATTGACGCTTTCAGGGGGAGAAATGCACATAAAGAGCAATATGAACACATGTTCCTTTTTTCACAGTAAATGCATACGGAATCAAAATAAATTATGTTGTCCTTCAACACTATGCACAATTGAATGTTTCTAAAGTGGAATTGTTATTCTAACATAGTTTGACACATCACTACAGCTGAATCTTAAATAATGACATTCGTTACATTAGACCGTCAAAATTGACGCTTTCAGGGGGAGAAATGCACATAAAGAGCAATATGAACACATGTTCCTTTTTTCACAGTAAATGCATACGGAATCAAAATAAATTATGTTGTCCTTCAACACTATGCACAATTGAATGTTTCTAAAGTGGAATTGTCATTCTGACATAGTTTGATACATCACTACAGCAGAGCGAGAAAAACACATAATAAGATAATATGAACACATGTTCCTTTTTTCACAGTAAATGCATACGGAATCAAAATAAATTATGTTGTCCTTCAACACTATGCACAATTGAATGTTTCTAAAGTGGAATTGTCATTCTGACATAGTTTGATAACATCACTACAGCTGAATCTTAAATAGTGACTTTCGCTGCATTAGACCGTCAAAATTGACGCTACAGAGCGAGAAAAGCACATTAACAGTAATATGAACACATGTTCCTTTTTTCACAGTAAATGCATACGGAATCAAAATAAATTATGTTGTCCTTCAACACTATGCACAATTGAATGTTTCTAAAGTGGAATTGTCATTCTGACATAGTTTGATACATCACTACAGCTGAATCTTAAATAGTGACTTTCGCTGCATTAGACCGTCAAAATTGACGCTTCAAAGCGAGAAAAACACATAAGATAATATGAACACATGTTCCTTTTTTCACAGTAAATGCATACGGAATCAAAATAAACTATGTTGTCCTTCAACACTATGCACAATTGAATGTTTCTAAAGTGGAATTGTCATTCTGACATAGTTTGATACATCACTACAGCAGAGCGAGAAAAACACATAATAAGATAATATGAACACATGTTCCTTTTTTCACAGTAAATGCATACGGAATCAAAATAAATTATGTTGTCCTTCAACACTATGCACAATTGAATGTTTCTAAAGTGGAATTGTCATTCTGACATAGTTTGATAACATCACTACAGCTGAATCTTAAATAGTGACTTTCGCTGCATTAGACCGTCAAAATTGACGCTACAGAGCGAGAAAAGCACATTAACAGTAATATGAACACATGTTCCTTTTTTCACAGTAAATGCATACGGAATCAAAATAAACTATGTTGTCCTTCAACACTATGCACAATTGAATGTTTCTAAAGTGGAATTGTCATTCTGACATAGTTTGACACATCACTACAGCTGAATCTTAAATAGTGACTTTCGCTGCATTAGACCGTCAAAATTGACGCTTTCAGGGGGAGAAATGCACATAAAGAGCAACATGAACATATGTTCCTTTTTTCACAGTAAATGCATACGGAATCAAAATAAATTATGTTGTCCTTCAACACTATGCACAATTGAATGTTTCTAAAGTGGAATTGTTATTCTAACATAGTTTGACACATCACTACAGCTGAATCGTAAATAATGACATTCGTTACATTAGACCGTCAAAATTGACGCTTTCAGGGGGAGAAATGCACATAAAGAGCAATATGAACACATGTTCCTTTTTTCACAGTAAATGCATACGGAATCAAAATAAATTATGTTGTCCTTCAACACTATGCACAATTGAATGTTTCTAAAGTGGAATTGTCATTCTGACATAGTTTGATACATCACTACAGCAGAGCGAGAAAAACACATAATAAGATAATATGAACACATGTTCCTTTTTTCACAGTAAATGCATACGGAATCAAAATAAATTATGTTGTCCTTCAACACTATGCATAATTGAATGTGTCTAAAGTGGAATTGTCATTCTGACATAGTTTGATACATCACTACAGCAGAGCGAGAAAAACACATAATAAGATAATATGAACACATGTTCCTTTTTTCACAGTAAATGCATACGGAATCAAAATAAATTATGTTGTCCTTCAACACTATGCACAATTGAATGTTTCTAAAGTGGAATTGTCATTCTGACATAGTTTGATACATCACTACAGCTGAATCTTAAATAGTGACTTTCGCTGCATTAGACCGTCAAAATTGACGCAACAGAGCGAGAAAAGCACATAAACAGTAATATGAACACGTTCTTTTTTTCACAGTAAATGCATACGGAATCAAAATAAACTATGTTGTCCTTCAACACTATGCACAATTGAATGTTTCTAAGGTGGAATTGTCATTCTGACATAGTTTGACACATCACTACAGCTGAATCTTAAATAATGACATTCGTTACATTAGACCGTCAAAATTGACGCTTTCAGGGGGAGAAATGCACATAAAGAGCAATATGAACACATGTTCCTTTTTTCACAGTAAATGCATACGGAATCAAAATAAACTATGTTGTCCTTCAACACTATGCACAATTGAATGTTTCTAAAGTGGAATTGTCATTTTGACATAGTTTGATACATCACTACAGCTGAATCTTAAATAGTGACATTCGCTGCATTAGACCGTCAAAATTGACGCTTCAAAGCGAGAAAAACACATAAGATAATATGAACACATGTTCCTTTTTTCACAGTAAATGCATACGGAATCAAAATAAATTATGTTTTCCTTCAACACTATGCACAATTGAATGTTTCTAAAGTGGAACTGTCATTCTGACATAGTTTGATACATCACTACAGCTGAATCTTAAATAGTGACTTTCGCAGCATTAGACCGTCAAAATTGACGCTACAGAGCGAGAAAAGCACATAAACAGTAATATGAACACGTTCTTTTTTTCACAGTAAATGCATACGGAATCAAAATAAACTATGTTGTCCTTCAACACTATGCACAATTGAATGTTTCTAAAGTGGAATTGTCATTCTGACATAGTTTGACACATCACTACAGCTGAATCTTAAATAATGACATTGGTTACATTAGACCGTCAAAATTGACGCTTCAAAGCGAGAAAAACACATAAGATAATATGAACACATGTTCCTTTTTTCACAGTAAATGCATACGGAATCAAAATAAATTATGTTGTCCCTCAACACTATGCACAATTGAATGTTTCTAAAGTGGAATTGTCATTCTGACATAGTTTGATACATCACTACAGCAGAGCGAGAAAAACACATAATAAGATAATATGAACACATGTTCCTTTTTTCACAGTAAATGCATACGGAATCAAAATAAATTATGTTGTCCTTCAACACTATGCACAATTGAATGTTTCTAAAGTGGAATTGTCATTCTGACATAGTTTGATAACATCACTACAGCTGAATCTTAAATAGTGACTTTCGCTGCATTAGACCGTCAAAATTGACGCTACAGACCGAGAAAAGCACATTAACAGTAATATGAACACATGTTCCTTTTTTCACAGTAAATGCATACGGAATCAAAATAAACTATGTTGTCCTTCAACACTATGCACAATTGAATGTTTCTAAAGTGGAATTGTCATTCTGACATAGTTTGACACATCACTACAGCTGAATCTTAAATAGTGACTTTCGCTGCATTAGACCGTCAAAATTGACGCTTTCAGGGGGAGAAATGCACATAAAGAGCAACATGAACATATGTTCCTTTTTTCACAGTAAATGCATACGGAATCAAAATAAATTATGTTGTCCTTCAACACTATGCACAATTGAATGTTTCTAAAGTGGAATTGTTATTCTAACATAGTTTGACACATCACTACAGCTGAATCGTAAATAATGACATTCGTTACATTAGACCGTCAAAATTGACGCTTTCAGGGGGAGAAATGCACATAAAGAGCAATATGAACACATGTTCCTTTTTTCACAGTAAATGCATACGGAATCAAAATAAATTATGTTGTCCTTCAACACTATGCACAATTGAATGTTTCTAAAGTGGAATTGTCATTCTGACATAGTTTGATACATCACTACAGCAGAGCGAGAAAAACACATAATAAGATAATATGAACACATGTTCCTTTTTTCACAGTAAATGCATACGGAATCAAAATAAATTATGTTGTCCTTCAACACTATGCATAATTGAATGTGTCTAAAGTGGAATTGTCATTCTGACATAGTTTGATACATCACTACAGCAGAGCGAGAAAAACACATAATAAGATAATATGAACACATGTTCCTTTTTTCACAGTAAATGCAGACGGAATCAAAATAAATTATGTTGTCCTTCAACACTATGCACAAGTGAATGTTTCTAGAGTGGAATTGTTATTCTAACATAGTTTGACACATCACTACAGCTGAATCTTAAATAGTGACATTCGCTGCATTAGACCGTCAAAATTAACGCTTTCAGAGCCAGAAAAACACATAATGAGACAATATGAACACGTGGCTGTTTTCACAGTAACTGCATACAGAATCAAAATAAACTATGTTGTCCTTCAATAATATGCATAAATGAATGTTTCTAAAGTGGAATTGTCATTCTAACATAGTTTGATACATCACCACAGCTGAATCTTAAATAGTGACTTTCGCTGCATTTGACCGTCAAAATTGACGCTTTCAGAGCCAGAAAAACACATAATGAGACAATATGAACACGTGGCTGTTTTCACAGTAAATGCATACAGAATCAAAATAAACTATGTTGTCCTTCAATAATATGCATAAATGAATGTTTCTAAAGTGGAATTGTCATTCTAACATAGTTTGATACATCACCACAGCTGAATCTTAAATAGTGACTTTCGCTGCATTAGACCGTCAAAATTGACGCTTTCAGGGGGAGAAATGCACATAATAAGATAATATGAACACATGTTCCTTTTTTCACAGTAAATACATACGGAATCAAAATAAATTATGTTGTCCTTCAACACTATGCAAAATTGAATGTTTCTAAAGTGGAATTGTTATTCTAACATAGTTTGACACATCACTACAGCTGAATCTTAAATAGTGACATTCGCTGCATTAGACCGTCAAAATTAACGCTTTCAGAGCCAGAAAAACACATAATGAGACAATATGAACACGTGGCTGTTTTCACAGTAACTGCATACAGAATCAAAATAAACTATGTTGTCCTTCAATAATATGCATAAATGAATGTTTCTAAAGTGGAATTGTTATTCTAACATAGTTTGACACATCACTACAGCTGAATCTTAAATAATGACATTCGTTACATTAGACCGTCACAATTGACGCTTCAAAGCGAGAAAAACACATAATAAGATAATATGAACACATGTTCCTTTTTTCACAGTAAATACATACGGAATCAAAATAAATTATGTTGTCCTTCAACACTATGCAAAATTGAATGTTTCTAAAGTGGAATTGTCATTCTAACATAGTTTGACACATCACTACAGCTGAATCTTAAATAATGACATTCGTTACATTAGACCGTCAAAATTGACGCTTCAGAGCGAGAAATGCACATAAAGAGTAATATGAACACATGTACCTTTTTTCACAGTAAATGCATACGGAATCAAAATAAATTATGTTGTCCTTCAACACTATGCACAAGTGAATGTTTCTAAAGTGGAATTGTTATTCTAACATAGTTTGATACATCACCACAGCTGAATCTTAAATAGTGACTTTCGCTGCATTAGACCGTCAAAATTGACGCTTTCAAGGGGAGAAATGCACATAAAGAGCAATATGAACACATGTTCTTTTGTTCACAGTAAATGCATACGGAATCAAAATAAACTATGTTGTCCTTCAACACTATGCAAAATTGAATGTTTCTAAAGTGGAATTGTCATTCTGACATAATTTGATACATCACTACAGCTGAATCTTAAATAGTGACTTTCGTTACATTAGACCGTCAAAATTGACGCTACAGAGCGAGAAAAACACATAAACAGTAATATGAACACATGTTCCTTTTTTCACAGTAAATACATACGGAATCAAAATAAATTATGTTGTCCTTCAACACTATGCACAATTGAATGTTTCTAAAGTGGAATTGTTATTCTAACATAGTTTGACATCACTACAGCTGAATCTTAAATAATGACATTCGTTACATTAGACCGTCAAAATTGAGGCTTCAGAGCGAGAAATGCACATAATGAGACAATATGAACACATGTTCTTTTTTTCACAGTAAATGCATACGGAATCAAAATAAACTATGTTGTCCTTCAATACTATGCACAAGTGAATGTTTCTAAAGTGGAATTGTCATTCTGACATAATTTGATACATCACTACAGCTGAATCTTAAATAGTGACTTTCGCTGCATTAGACCGTCAAAATTGACGCTTTCAGGGGGAGAAATGCACATAATAAGATAATATGAACACATGTTCCTTTTTTCACAGTAAATACATACGGAATCAAAATAAATTATGTTGTCCTTCAACACTATGCAAAATTGAATGTTTCTAAAGTGGAATTGTTATTCTAACATAGTTTGACACATCACTACAGCTGAATCTTAAATAGTGACATTCGCTGCATTAGACCGTCAAAATTAACGCTTTCAGAGCCAGAAAAACACATAATGAGACAATATGAACACGTGGCTGTTTTCACAGTAACTGCATACAGAATCAAAATAAACTATGTTGTCCTTCAATAATATGCATAAATGAATGTTTCTAAAGTGGAATTGTTATTCTAACATAGTTTGACACATCACTACAGCTGAATCTTAAATAATGACATTCGTTACATTAGACCGTCACAATTGAGGCTTCAGAGCGAGAAATGCACATAATGAGATAATATGAACACATGTTCTTTTTTTCACAGTAAATGCATACGGAATCAAAATAAACTATGTTGTCCTTCAATACTATGCACAAGTGAATGTTTCTAAAGTGGAATTGTCATTCTGACATAATTTGATATATCACTACAGCTGAATCTTAAATAGTGACTTTCGCTGCATTAGACCGTCAAAATTGACGCTACAGAACGAGAAAAACACATGAACAGTAATATGAACACATGTTCCTTTTTTCACAGTAAATACATACGGAATCAAAATAAATTATGTTGTCCTTCAACACTATGCAAAATTGAATGTTTCTAAACTGGAATTGTCATTCTAACATAGTTTGACACATCACTACAGCTGAATCTTAAATAATGACATTCGTTACATTAGACCGTCAAAATTGACGCTTTCAGGGGGAGAAATGCACATAATAAGATAATATGAACACATGTTCCTTTTTTCACAGTAAATACATACGGAATCAAAATAAATTATGTTGTCCTTCAACACTATGCAAAATTGAATCTTTCTAAAGTGGAATTGTTATTCTAACATAGTTTGACACATCACTACAGCTGAATCTTAAATAGTGACATTCGCTGCATTAGACCGTCAAAATTAACGCTTTCAGAGCCAGAAAAACACATAATGAGACAATATGAACACGTGGCTGTTTTCACAGTAACTGCATACAGAATCAAAATAAACTATGTTGTCCTTCAATAATATGCATAAATGAATGTTTCTAAAGTGGAATTGTCATTCTAACATAGTTTGACACATCACTACAGCTGAATCTTAAATAATGACATTCGTTACATTAGACCGTCAAAATTAACGCTTCAGAGCGAGAAATGCACATAAAGAGCAATATGAACACATGTACCTTTTTTCACAGTAAATGCATACGGAATCAAAATAAATTATGTTGTCCTTCAACACTATGCACAAGTGAATGTTTCTAAAGTGGAATTGTTATTCTAACATAGTTTGATACATCACCACAGCTGAATCTTAAATAGTGACTTTCGCTGCATTAGACCGTCAAAATTGACGCTTTCAGGGGGAGAAATGCACATAATAAGATAATATGAACACATGTTCCTTTTTTCACAGTAAATACATACGGAATCAAAATAAATTATGTTGTCCTTCAACACTATGCAAAATTGAATGTTTCTAAAGTGGAATTGTTATTCTAACATAGTTTGACACATCACTACAGCTGAATCTTAAATAGTGACATTCGCTGCATTAGACCGTCAAAATTAACGCTTTCAGAGCCAGAAAAACACATAATGAGACAATATGAACACGTGGCTGTTTTCACAGTAACTGCATACAGAATCAAAATAAACTATGTTGTCCTTCAATAATATGCATAAATGAATGTTTCTAAAGTGGAATTGTTATTCTAACATAGTTTGACACATCACTACAGCTGAATCTTAAATAATGACATTCGTTACATTAGACCGTCACAATTGAGGCTTCAGAGCGAGAAATGCACATAATGAGATAATATGAACACATGTTCTTTTTTTCACAGTAAATGCATACGGAATCAAAATAAACTATGTTGTCCTTCAATACTATGCACAAGTGAATGTTTCTAAAGTGGAATTGTCATTCTGACATAATTTGATATATCACTACAGCTGAATCTTAAATAGTGACTTTCGCTGCATTAGACCGTCAAAATTGACGCTACAGAACGAGAAAAACACATGAACAGTAATATGAACACATGTTCCTTTTTTCACAGTAAATACATACGGAATCAAAATAAATTATGTTGTCCTTCAACACTATGCAAAATTGAATGTTTCTAAACTGGAATTGTCATTCTAACATAGTTTGACACATCACTACAGCTGAATCTTAAATAATGACATTCGTTACATTAGACCGTCAAAATTGACGCTTTCAGGGGGAGAAATGCACATAATAAGATAATATGAACACATGTTCCTTTTTTCACAGTAAATACATACGGAATCAAAATAAATTATGTTGTCCTTCAACACTATGCAAAATTGAATCTTTCTAAAGTGGAATTGTTATTCTAACATAGTTTGACACATCACTACAGCTGAATCTTAAATAGTGACATTCGCTGCATTAGACCGTCAAAATTAACGCTTTCAGAGCCAGAAAAACACATAATGAGACAATATGAACACGTGGCTGTTTTCACAGTAACTGCATACAGAATCAAAATAAACTATGTTGTCCTTCAATAATATGCATAAATGAATGTTTCTAAAGTGGAATTGTCATTCTAACATAGTTTGACACATCACTACAGCTGAATCTTAAATAATGACATTCGTTACATTAGACCGTCAAAATTAACGCTTCAGAGCGAGAAATGCACATAAAGAGCAATATGAACACATGTACCTTTTTTCACAGTAAATGCATACGGAATCAAAATAAATTATGTTGTCCTTCAACACTATGCACAAGTGAATGTTTCTAAAGTGGAATTGTTATTCTAACATAGTTTGATACATCACCACAGCTGAATCTTAAATAGTGACTTTCGCTGCATTAGACCGTCAAAATTGACGCTTTCAGGGGGAGAAATGCACATAATAAGATAATATGAACACATGTTCCTTTTTTCACAGTAAATACATACGGAATCAAAATAAATTATGTTGTCCTTCAACACTATGCAAAATTGAATGTTTCTAAAGTGGAATTGTTATTCTAACATAGTTTGACACATCACTACAGCTGAATCTTAAATAGTGACATTCGCTGCATTAGACCGTCAAAATTAACGCTTTCAGAGCCAGAAAAACACATAATGAGACAATATGAACACGTGGCTGTTTTCACAGTAACTGCATACAGAATCAAAATAAACTATGTTGTCCTTCAATAATATGCATAAATGAATGTTTCTAAAGTGGAATTGTTATTCTAACATAGTTTGACACATCACTACAGCTGAATCTTAAATAATGACATTCGTTACATTAGACCGTCACAATTGAGGCTTCAGAGCGAGAAATGCACATAATGAGATAATATGAACACATGTTCTTTTTTTCACAGTAAATGCATACGGAATCAAAATAAACTATGTTGTCCTTCAATACTATGCACAAGTGAATGTTTCTAAAGTGGAATTGTCATTCTGACATAATTTGATATATCACTACAGCTGAATCTTAAATAGTGACTTTCGCTGCATTAGACCGTCAAAATTGACGCTACAGAACGAGAAAAACACATGAACAGTAATATGAACACATGTTCCTTTTTTCACAGTAAATACATACGGAATCAAAATAAATTATGTTGTCCTTCAACACTATGCAAAATTGAATGTTTCTAAACTGGAATTGTCATTCTAACATAGTTTGACACATCACTACAGCTGAATCTTAAATAATGACATTCGTTACATTAGACCGTCAAAATTGACGCTTTCAGGGGGAGAAATGCACATAATAAGATAATATGAACACATGTTCCTTTTTTCACAGTAAATACATACGGAATCAAAATAAATTATGTTGTCCTTCAACACTATGCAAAATTGAATCTTTCTAAAGTGGAATTGTTATTCTAACATAGTTTGACACATCACTACAGCTGAATCTTAAATAGTGACATTCGCTGCATTAGACCGTCAAAATTAACGCTTTCAGAGCCAGAAAAACACATAATGAGACAATATGAACACGTGGCTGTTTTCACAGTAACTGCATACAGAATCAAAATAAACTATGTTGTCCTTCAATAATATGCATAAATGAATGTTTCTAAAGTGGAATTGTCATTCTAACATAGTTTGACACATCACTACAGCTGAATCTTAAATAATGACATTCGTTACATTAGACCGTCAAAATTAACGCTTCAGAGCGAGAAATGCACATAAAGAGCAATATGAACACATGTACCTTTTTTCACAGTAAATGCATACGGAATCAAAATAAATTATGTTGTCCTTCAACACTATGCACAAGTGAATGTTTCTAAAGTGGAATTGTTATTCTAACATAGTTTGATACATCACCACAGCTGAATCTTAAATAGTGACTTTCGCTGCATTAGACCGTCAAAATTGACGCTTTCAAGGGGAGAAATGCACATAAAGAGCAATATGAACACATGTTCTTTTGTTCACAGTAAATGCATACGGAATCAAAATAAACTATGTTGTCCTTCAACACTATGCAAAATTGAATGTTTCTAAAGTGGAATTGTCATTCTGACATAATTTGATACATCACTACAGCTGAATCTTAAATAGTGACTTTCGTTACATTAGACCATCAAAATTGACGCTACAGAGCGAGAAAAACACATAAACAGTAATATGAACACATGTTCCTTTTTTCACAGTAAATACATACGGAATCAAAATAAATTATGTTGTCCTTCAACACTATGCACAATTGAATGTTTCTAAAGTGGAATTGTTATTCTAACATAGTTTGACATCACTACAGCTGAATCTTAAATAATGACATTCGTTACATTAGACCGTCAAAATTGAGGCTTCAGAGCGAGAAATGCACATAATGAGACAATATGAACACATGTTCTTTTTTTCACAGTAAATGCATACGGAATCAAAATAAACTATGTTGTCCTTCAATACTATGCACAAGTGAATGTTTCTAAAGTGGAATTGTCATTCTGACATAATTTGATACATCACTACAGCTGAATCTTAAATAGTGACTTTCGCTGCATTAGACCGTCAAAATTGACGCTATAGAACGAGAAAAACACATGAACAGTAATATGAACACATGTTCCTTTTTTCACAGTAAATACATACGGAATCAAAATAAATTATGTTGTCCTTCAACACTATGCAAAATTGAATGTTTCTAAACTGGAATTGTCATTCTAACATAGTTTGATACATCACTACAGCTGAATCTTAAATAGTGACATTCGCTGCATTAGACCGTCAAAATTAACGCTTTCAGAGCCAGAAAAACACATAATGAGACAATATGAACACGTGGCTGTTTTCACAGTAACTGCATACAGAATCAAAATAAACTATGTTGTCCTTCAATAATATGCATAAATGAATGTTTCTAAAGTGGAATTGTCATTCTAACATAGTTTGATACATCACCACAGCTGAATCTTAAATAGTGACTTTCGCTGCATTTGACCGTCAAAATTAACGCTTTCAGAGCCAGAAAAACACATAATGAGACAATATGAACACGTGGCTGTTTTCACAGTAAATGCATACAGAATCAAAATAAACTATGTTGTCCTTCAATAATATGCATAAATGAATGTTTCTAAAGTGGAATTGTCATTCTAACATAGTTTGATACATCACCACAGCTGAATCTTAAATAGTGACTTTCGCTGCATTAGACCGTCAAAATTGACGCTTTCAGGGGGAGAAATGCACATAATAAGATAATATGAACACATGTTCCTTTTTTCACAGTAAATACATACGGAATCAAAATAAATTATGTTGTCCTTCAACACTATGCAAAATTGAATGTTTCTAAAGTGGAATTGTTATTCTAACATAGTTTGACACATCACTACAGCTGAATCTTAAATAGTGACATTCGCTGCATTAGACCGTCAAAATTAACGCTTTCAGAGCCAAAAAAACACATAATGAGACAATATGAACACGTGGCTGTTTTCACAGTAACTGCATACAGAATCAAAATAAACTATGTTGTCCTTCAATAATATGCATAAATGAATGTTTCTAAAGTGGAATTGTTATTCTAACATAGTTTGACACATCACTACAGCTGAATCTTAAATAATGACATTCGTTACATTAGACCGTCACAATTGACGCTTCAAAGCGAGAAAAACACATAATAAGATAATATGAACACATGTTCCTTTTTTCACAGTAAATACATACGGAATCAAAATAAATTATGTTGTCCTTCAACACTATGCAAAATTGAATGTTTCTAAAGTGGAACTGTCATTCTAACATAGTTTGACACATCACTACAGCTGAATCTTAAATATTGACATTCGTTACATTAGACCGTCAAAATTGACGCTTCAGAGCGAGAAATGCACATAAAGAGCAATATGAACACATGTACCTTTTTTCACAGTAAATGCATACGGAATCAAAATAAATTATGTTGTCCTTCAACACTATGCACAAGTGAATGTTTCTAAAGTGGAATTGTCATTCTAACATAGTTTGATACATCACCACAGCTGAATCTTAAATAGTGACTTTCGCTGCATTAGACCGTCAAAATTGACGCTTTCAAGGGGAGAAATGCACATAAAGAGCAATATGAACACATGTTCTTTTGTTCACAGTAAATGCATACGGAATCAAAATAAACTATGTTGTCCTTCAACACTATGCAAAATTGAATGTTTCTAAAGTGGAATTGTCATTCTGACATAATTTGATACATCACTACAGCTGAATCTTAAATAGTGACTTTCGTTACATTAGACCGTCAAAATTGACGCTACAGAGCGAGAAAAACACATAAACAGTAATATGAACACATGTTCCTTTTTTCACAGTAAATACATACGGAATCAAAATAAATTATGTTGTCCTTCAACACTATGCACAATTGAATGTTTCTAAAGTGGAATTGTTATTCTAACATAGTTTGACATCACTACAGCTGAATCTTAAATAATGACATTCGTTACATTAGACCGTCAAAATTGAGGCTTCAGAGCGAGAAATGCACATAATGAGACAATATGAACACATGTTCTTTTTTTCACAGTAAATGCATACGGAATCAAAATAAACTATGTTGTCCTTCAATACTATGCACAAGTGAATGTTTCTAAAGTGGAATTGTCATTCTGACATAATTTGATACATCACTACAGCTGAATCTTAAATAGTGACTTTCGCTGCATTAGACCGTCAAAATTGACGCTACAGAACGAGAAAAACACATGAACAGTAATATGAACACATGTTCCTTTTTTCACAGTAAATACATACGGAATCAAAATAAATTATGTTGTCCTTCAACACTATGCAAAATTGAATGTTTCTAAACTGGAATTGTCATTCTAACATAGTTTGACACATCACTACAGCTGAATCTTAAATAATGACATTCGTTACATTAGACCGTCAAAATTGACGCTTTCAGGGGGAGAAATGCACATAATAAGATAATATGAACACATGTTCCTTTTTTCACAGTAAATACATACGGAATCAAAATAAATTATGTTGTCCTTCAACACTATGCAAAATTGAATGTTTCTAAAGTGGAATTGTTATTCTAACATAGTTTGACACATCACTACAGCTGAATCTTAAATAGTGACATTCGCTGCATTAGACCGTCAAAATTAACGCTTTCAGAGCCAGAAAAACACATAATGAGACAATATGAACACGTGGCTGTTTTCACAGTAACTGCATACAGAATCAAAATAAACTATGTTGTCCTTCAATAATATGCATAAATGAATGTTTCTAAAGTGGAATTGTCATTCTGACATAGTTTGATACATCACTACAGCTGAATCTTAAATAGTGACTTTCGCTGCATTAGACCGTCAAAATTGATGCTTCAGAGCGAGAAAAACACATAATAAGATAATATGAACACATGTTCCTTTTTTCACTGTAAATGCATACGGAATCAAAATAAACTATGTTGTCCTTCAACACTATGCAAAATTGAATCTTTCTAAAGTGGAATTGTTATTCTAACATAGTTTGACACATCACTACAGCTGAATCTTAAATAGTGACATTCGCTGCATTAGACCGTCAAAATTAACGCTTTCAGAGCCAGAAAAACACATAAGACAATATGAACACGTGGCTGTTTTTACAGTAACTGCATACAGAATCAAAATAAACTATGTTGTCCTTCAATAATATGCATAAATGAATGTTTCTAAAGTGGAATTGTTATTCTAACATAGTTTGACACATCACTACAGCTGAATCTTAAATAATGACATTCGTTACATTAGACCGTCAAAATTGAGGCTTCAGAGCGAGAAATGCACATAATGAGACAATATGAACACATGTTCTTTTTTTCACAGTAAATGCATACGGAATCAAAATAAACTATGTTGTCCTTCAACACTATGCACAAGTGAATGTTTCTAAAGTGGAATTGTCATTCTGACATAATTTGATACATCACTACAGCTGAATCTTAAATAGTGACTTTCGCTGCATTAGACCGTCAAAATTGACGCTACAGAACGAGAAAAACACATAAACAGTAATATGAACACATGTTCCTTTTTTCACAGTAAATACATACGGAATCAAAATAAATTATGTTGTCCTTTAACACTATGCAAAATTGAATGTTTCTAAACTGGAATTGTCATTCTAACATAGTTTGATACATCACTACAGCTGAATCTTAAATAATGACATTCGTTACATTAGACCGTCAAAATTGACGCTTCAGAGCGAGAAATGCACATAAAGAGCAATATGAACACATGTACCTTTTTTCACAGTAAATGCAGACGGAATCAAAATAAATTATGTTGTCCTTCAACACTATGCACAAGTGAATGTTTCTAAAGTGGAATTGTTATTCTAACATAGTTTGATACATCACCACAGCTGAATCTTAAATAGTGACTTTCGCTGCATTAGACCGTAAAAATTGACGCTTTCAAGGGGAGAAATGCACATAAAGAGCAATATGAACACATGTTCTTTTGTTCACAGTAAATGCATACGGAATCAAAATAAACTATGTTGTCCTTCAACACTATGCAAAATTGAATGTTTCTAAAGTGGAATTGTTATTCTAACATAGCTTGACACATCACTAGAGCTGAATCTTAAATAATGACATTCGTTACATTAGACCGTCAAAATTGACGCTTTCAGAGGGAGAAATGCACATAAAGAGCAATATGAACACATGTTCCTTTTTTCACAGTAAATACATACGGAATCAAAATAAACTATGTTGTCCATCAATAATTACATAAATGAATCTTTCTAAAGTGGAATTGTCATTCTGACATAATTTGATACATCACTACAGCTGAATCTTAAATAATGACATTCGTTACATTAGACCGTCAAAATTGACGCTTCAGAGCGAGAAATGCACATAAAGAGCAATATGAACACATGTACCTTTTTTCACAGTAAATGCAGACGGAATCAAAATAAATTATGTTGTCCTTCAACACTATGCACAAGTGAATGTTTCTAAAGTGGAATTGTTATTCTAACATAGTTTGATACATCACCACAGCTGAATCTTAAATAGTGACTTTCGCTGCATTAGACCGTCAAAATTGACGCTTTCAAGGGGAGAAATGCACATAAAGAGCAATATGAACACATGTTCTTTTGTTCACAGTAAATGCATACGGAATCAAAATAAACTATGTTGTCCTTCAACACTATGCAAAATTGAATGTTTCTAAAGTGGAATTGTTATTCTAACATAGTTTGACACATCACTAGAGCTGAATCTTAAATAATGACATTCGTTACATTAGACCGTCAAAATTGACGCTTTCAGAGGGAGAAATGCACATAAAGAGCAATATGAACACATGTTCCTTTTTTCACAGTAAATACATACGGAATCAAAATAAATTATGTTGTCCTTCAACACTATGCACAATTGAATGTTTCTAAAGTGGAATTGTCATTCTGACATAGTTTGATACATCACTACAGCTGAATCTTAAATAGTGACTTTCGCTGCATTAGACCGTCAGAGCATGAAAAGCACATACACAGTAATATGAACACATGTTCCTTTTTTCACAGTAAATGCATACGGAATCAAAATAAACTATGTTGTCCTTCAACACTATGCACAACTGAATGTTTCTAAAGTGGAATTGTCATTCTGACATAGTTTGATACATCACCACAGCTGAATCTTAAATAATGACATTCGTTACATTAGACCGTCAAAATTGACGCTACAGAGCGTGAAAAGCACATAAATAGTAATATGAACACATGTTCCTTTTTTCACAGTAAATGCATACGGAATCAAAATAAAACTATGTTGTCCTTCAACACTATGCACAAGTGAATATTTCTAAAGTGGAATTGTCATTCTGACATAGTTTGATACATCACCACAGCTGAATCTTAAATAATGACATTCGTTACATTAGACCGTCAAAATTGACGCTTTCAGGGGGAGAAATGCACATAAAGAGCAATATGAACACATGTTCCTTTTTTCACAGTAAATGCATACGGAATCAAAATAAATTATGTTGTCCTTCAACGCTATGCACAAGTGAATGTTTCTAAAGTGGAATTGTCATACTAACATAGTTTGATACATCACCACAGCTGAATCTTAAATAGTGACATTCGCTGCATTAGACCGTCAAAATTAACGCTTTCAGAGCCAGAAAAACACATAATGAGACAATATGAACACGTGGCTGTTTTCACAGTAACTGCATACAGAATCAAAATAAACTATGTTGTCCTTCAATAATATGCATAAATGAATGTTTCTAAAGTGGAATTGTCATTCTGACATAGTTTGATACATCACTACAGCTGAATCTTAAATAGTGACTTTCGCTGCATTAGACCGTCAAAATTGATGCTTCAGAGCGAGAAAAACACATAATAAGATAATATGAACACATGTTCCTTTTTTCACAGTAAATGCATACGGAATCAAAATAAACTATGTTGTCCTTCAACACCATGCAAAATTGAATGTTTCTAAAGTGGAATTGTCATTCTGACATAGTTTGATACATCACTACAGCTGAATCTTAAATAGTGACTTTCGCTGCATTAGACCGTCAGAGCGTGAAAAGCACATACACAGTAATATGAACACATGTTCCTTTTTTCACAGTAAATGCATACGGAATCAAAATAAACTATGTTGTCCTTCAACACTATGCACAACTGAATGTTTCTAAAGTGGAATTGTCATTCTGACATAGTTTGATACATCACCACAGCTGAATCTTAAATAATGACATTCGTTACATTAGACCGTCAAAATTGACGCTACAGAGCGTGAAAAGCACATAAATAGTAATATGAACACATGTTCCTTTTTTCACAGTAAATGCATGCGGAATCAAAATAAAACTATGTTGTCCTTCAACACTATGCACAACTGAATATTTCTAAAGTGGAATTGTTATTCCAACATAGTTTGACACATCACTACAGCTGAATCTTAAACAATGACATTCGTTACATTAGACCGTCAAAATTGACGCTTCAGAGCGAGAAAAACACATAATAGGATAATATGAACACATGTTCTTTTGTTCACAGTAAATGCATACGGAATCAAAATAAATTATGTTGTCCTTCAACACTATGCAAAATTGAATGTTTCTAAAGTGGAATTGTTATTCTAACATAGTTTGACACATCACTACAGCTGAATCTTAAATAATGACATTCGTTACATTAGACCGTCAAAATTGACGCTTTCAGAGGGAGAAATGCACATAAAGAGCAATATGAACACATGTTCCTTTTTTCACAGTAAATGCAGACGGAATCAAAATAAATTATGTTGTCCTTCAACACTATGCACAAGTGAATGTTTCTAAAGTGGAATTGTTATTCTAACATAGTTTGACACATCACTACAGCTGAATCTTAAATAGTGACATTCGCTGCATTAGACCGTCAAAATTGACGCTTTCAGAGCCAGAAAAACACATAATGAGACAATATGAACACGTGGCTGTTTTCACAGTAACTGCATACAGAATCAAAATAAACTATGTTGTCCTTCAATAATATGCATAAATGAATGTTTCTAAAGTGGAATTGTCATTCTAACATAGTTTGATACATCACCACAGCTGAATCTTAAATAGTGACTTTCGCTGCATTAGACCGTCAAAATTGACGCTTCAAAGCGAGAAAAACACATAATAAGATAATATGAACACATGTTCCTTTTTTCACAGTAAATACATACGGAATCAAAATAAATTATGTTGTCCTTCAACACTATGCAAAATTGAATCTTTCTAAAGTGGAATTGTTATTCTAACATAATTTGACACATCACTACAGCTGAATCTTAAATAATGACATTCGTTACATTAGACCGTCAAAATTGACGCTTCAAAGCGAGAAAAACACATAATAGATAATATGAACACATGTTCCTTTTTTCACAGTAAATACATACGGAATCAAAATAAATTATGTTGTCCTTCAACACTATGCAAAATTGAATGTTTCTAAAGTGGAATTGTTATTCTGACATAGTTTGACACATCACTACAGCTGAATCTTAAACAATGACATTCGTTACATTAGACCGTCAAAATTGACGCTTCAGAGCGAGAAAAACACATAATAGGATAATATGAACACATGTTCCTTTTTTCACAGTAAATGCATACGGAATCAAAATAAACTATGTTGTCCTTCAACACTATGCACAAGTGAATGTTTCTAAAGTGGAATTGTCATTCTGACATAATTTGATACATCACTACAGCTGAATCTTAAATAGTGACTTTCGCTGCATTAGACCGTCAAAATTGACGCTACAGAGCGAGAAAAACACATAAACAGTAATATGAACACATGTTCCTTTTTTCACAGTAAATACATACGGAATCAAAATAAATTATGTTGTCCTTCAACACTATGCAAAATTGAATGTTTCTAAAGTGGAATTGTTATTCTAACATAGTTTGACACATCACTACAGCTGAATCTTAAATAATGACATTCGTTACATTAGACCGTCAAAATTGACGCTTTCAGAGGGAGAAATGCACATAAAGAGCAATATGAACACATGTTCCTTTTTTCACAGTAAATGCAGACGGAATCAAAATAAATTATGTTGTCCTTCAACACTATGCACAAGTGAATGTTTCTAAAGTGGAATTGTTATTCTAACATAGTTTGACACATCACTACAGCTGAATCTTAAATAGTGACATTCGCTGCATTAGACCGTCAAAATTGACGCTTTCAGAGCCAGAAAAACACATAATGAGACAATATGAACACGTGGCTGTTTTCACAGTAACTGCATACAGAATCAAAATAAACTATGTTGTCCTTCAATAATATGCATAAATGAATGTTTCTAAAGTGGAATTGTCATTCTAACATAGTTTGATACATCACCACAGCTGAATCTTAAATAGTGACTTTCGCTGCATTAGACCGTCAAAATTGACGCTTCAAAGCGAGAAAAACACATAATAAGATAATATGAACACATGTTCCTTTTTTCACAGTAAATACATACGGAATCAAAATAAATTATGTTGTCCTTCAACACTATGCAAAATTGAATCTTTCTAAAGTGGAATTGTTATTCTAACATAGTTTGACACATCACTACAGCTGAATCTTAAATAATGACATTCGTTACATTAGACCGTCAAAATTGACGCTTCAAAGCGAGAAAAACACATAATAAGATAATATGAACACATGTTCCTTTTTTCACAGTAAATACATACGGAATCAAAATAAATTATGTTGTCCTTCAACACTATGCAAAATTGAATGTTTCTAAAGTGGAATTGTTATTCTAACATAGTTTGACACATCACTACAGCTGAATCTTAAACAATGACATTCGTTACATTAGACCGTCAAAATTGACGCTTCAGAGCGAGAAAAACACATAATAGGATAATATGAACACATGTTCCTTTTTTCACAGTAAATGCATACGGAATCAAAATAAACTATGTTGTCCTTCAACACTATGCACAAGTGAATGTTTCTAAAGTGGAATTGTTATTCTGACATAATTTGATACATCACTACAGCTGAATCTTAAATAGTGACTTTCGCTGCATTAGACCGTCAAAATTGACGCTACAGAGCGAGAAAAACACATAAACAGTAATATGAACACATGTTCCTTTTTTCACAGTAAATACATACGGAATCAAAATAAACTATGTTGTCCTTCAACACTATGCAAAATTGAATGTTTCTAAACTGGAATTGTCATTCTAACATAGTTTGACACATCACTAGAGCTGAATCTTAAATAATGACATTCGTTACATTAGACCGTCAAAATTGACGCTTTCAGAGGGAGAAATGCACATAAAGAGCAATATGAACACATGTTCCTTTTTTCACAGTAAATGCAGACGGAATCAAAATAAATTATGTTGTCCTTCAATAATATGCATAAATGAATGTTTCTAAAGTGGAATTGTTATTCTAACATAGTTTGACACATCATTACAGCTGAATCTTAAATAATGACATTCGTTACATTAGACCGTCAAAATTGACGTTTCAAAGCAAGAAAAACACATAATAAGATAATATGAACACATGTTCCTTTTTTCACAGTAAATGCATACGGAATCAAAATAAATTATGTTGTCCTTCAACACTATGCAAAATTGAATGTTTCTAAAGTGGAATTGTTATTCTAACATAGTTTGACACATCACTACAGCTGAATCTTAAATAATGACATTCGTTACATTAGACCGTCAAAATTGACGCTTCAAAGCGAGAAAAACACATAATAAGATAATATGAACACATGTTCTTTTTTCACAGTAAATGCATACGGAATCAAAATAAATTATGTTGTCCTTCAACACTATGCAAAATTGAATGTTTCTAAAGTGGAATTGTCATTCTGACATAATTTGATACATCACTACAGCTGAATCTTAAATAGTGACTTTCGCTGCATTAGACCGTCAAAATTGACGCTTCAGAGCGAGTAATGCACATAAAGAGCAATATGAACACATGTACCTTTTTTCACAGTAAATGCAGACGGAATCAAAATAAATTATGTTGTCCTTCAACACTATGCACAAGTGAATGTTTCTAAAGTGGAATTGTCATACTAACATAGTTTGACACATCACTACAGCTGAATCTTAAATAATGACATTCGTTACATTAGACCGTCAAAATTGACGCTTCAGAGCGAGAAAAACACATAATAAGATAATATGAACACATGTTCCTTTTTTCACAGTAAATACATACGGAATCAAAATAAATTATGTTGTCCTTCAACACTATGCACAATTGAATGTTTCTAAAGTGGAATTGTTATTCTAACATAGTTTGACACATCACTACAGCTGAATCTTAAATAATGACATTCGTTACATTAGACCGTCAAAATTGACGCTTTCAGAGGGAGAAATGCAGATAAAGAGCAATATGAACACATGTTCCTTTTTTCACAGTAAATGCAGACGGAATCAAAATAAATTATGTTGTCCTTCAATAATATGCATAAATGAATGTTTCTAAAGTGGAATTGTTATTCTAACATAGTTTGACACATCACTACAGCTGAATCTTAAATAATGACATTCGTTACATTAGACCGTCACAATTGACGCTTCAAAGCGAGAAAAACACATAATAAGATAATATGAACACATGTTCCTTTTTTCACAGTAAATGCATACGGAATCAAAATAAATTATGTTGTCCTTCAACGCTATGCAAAATTGAATGTTTCTAAAGTGGAATTGTCATTCTAACATAGTTTGACACATCACTACAGCTGAATCTTAAAATAGTGACATTCGCTGCATTAGACCGTCAAAATTGACGCTTTCAGAGCCAGAAAAACACATAATGAGACAATATGAACACGTGGTTGTTTTCACAGTAACTGCATACAGAATCAAAATAAACTATGTTGTCCTTCAATAATATGCATAAATGAATGTTTCTGAAGTGGAATTGTCATTCTAACATAGTTTGATACATCACCACAGCTGAATCTTAAATAGTGACTTTCGCTGCATTAGACCGTCAAAATTGACGCTTCAAAGCGAGAAAAACACATAAACAGTAATATGAACACATGTTCCTTTTTTCACAGTAAATGCATACGGAATCAAAATAAATTATGTTACATTAGACCGTCAAAATTGACGCTTTCAGGGGGAGAAATGCACATAAAGAGCAATATGAACACATGTTCCTTTTTTCACAGTAAATGCATACGGAATCAAAATAAATTATGTTGTCCTTCAACGCTATGCACAAGTGAATGTTTCTAAAGTGGAATTGTTATTCTAACATAGTTTGATACATCACCACAGCTGAATCTTAAATAGTGACATTCGCTGCATTAGACCGTCAAAATTAACGCTTTCAGAGCCAGAAAAACACATAATAAGACAATATGAACACGTGGCTGTTTTCACAGTAACTGCATACAGAATCAAAATAAACTATGTTGTCCTTCAATAATATGCATAAATGAATGTTTCTGAAGTGGAATTGTCATTCTAACATAGTTTGATACATCACCACAGCTGAATCTTAAATAGTGACTTTCGCTGCATTAGACCGTCAAAATTGACGCTTCAAAGCGAGAAAAACACATAATAAGATAATATGATTACATGTTCCTTTTTTCACAGTAAATACATACGGAATCAAAATAAATTATGTTGTCCTTCAACACTATGCAAAATTGAATCTTTCTAAAGTGGAATTGTTATTCTAACATAGTTTGACACATCACTACAGCTGAATCTTAAATAATGACATTCGTTACATTAGACCGTCAAAATTGACGCTTCAGAGCGAGAAAAACGCATAATAGCATAATATGAACACATGTTCCTTTTTTCACAGTAAATGCATACGGAATCAAAATAAACTATGTTGTCCTTCAACACTATGCACAAGTGAATGTTTCTAAAGTGGAATTGTCATTCTGACATAATTTGATACATCACTACAGCTGAATCTTAAATAGTGACTTTCGCTGCATTAGACCGTCAAAATTGACGCTACAGAGCGAGAAAAACACACAAACAGTAATATGAACACATGTTCCTTTTTTCACAGTAAATACATACGGAATCAAAATAAATTATGTTGTCCTTCAACACTATGCAAAATTGAATGTTTCTAAAGTGGAATTGTCATTCTAGCATAGTTTGACACATCACTACAGCTGAATCTTAAATAATGACATTCGCTGCATTAGACCGTCAAAATTGACGCTTTCAAGGGGAGAAATGCACATAAAGAGCAATATGAACACATGTTCTTTTGTTCACAGTAAATGCATACGGAATCAAAATAAACTATGTTGTCCTTCAACACTATGCAAAATTGAATGTTTCTAAAGTGGAATTGTTATTCTAACATTGTTTGACACATCACTACAGCTGAATCTTAAATAATGACATTCGTTACATTAGACCGTCAAAATTGACGCTTCAAAGCGAGAAAAACACATAAACAGTAATATGAACACATGTTCCTTTTTTCACAGTAAACACATACGGAATCAAAATAAATTATGTTGTCCTTCAACACTATGCAAAATTGAATGTTTCTAAACTGGAATTGTTATTCTAACATAGTATGACACATCACTACAGCTGAATCTTAAATAATGACATTCGTTACATTAGACCGTCAAAATTGACGCTTCAGAGCGAGAAATGCACATAAAGAGCAATATGAACACATGTTCCTTTTTTCACAGTAAATGCAGACGGAATCAAAATAAATTATGTTGTCCTTCAATAATATGCATAAATGAATGTTTCTAAAGTGGAATTGTTATTCTAACATAGTTTGACACATCACTACAGCTGAATCTTAAATAATGACATTCGTTACATTAGACCGTCAAAATTGACGCTTCAAAGCGAGAAAAACACATAAACAGTAATATGAACACATGTTCCTTTTTTCACAGTAAATACATACGGAATCAAAATAAATTATGTTGTCCTTCAACACTATGCAAAATTGAATGTTTCTAAACTGGAATTGTTATTCTAACATAGTATGACACATCACTACAGCTGAATCTTAAATAATGACATTCGTTACATTAGACCGTCAAAATTGACGCTTCAGAGCGAGAAATGCACATAAAGAGCAATATGAACACATGTTCCTTTTTTCACAGTAAATGCAGACGGAATCAAAATAAATTATGTTGTCCTTCAACACTATGCACAAGTGAATGTTTCTGAAGTGGAATTGTTATTCTAACATAGTTTGATACATCACCACAGCTGAATCTTAAATAGTGACTTTCGCTGCATTAGACCGTCAAAATTGACGCTTTCAAGGGGAGAAATGCACATAAAGAGCAATATGAACACATGTTCTTTTTTTCACAGAAAATGCATACGGAATCAAAATAAATTATGTTGTCCTTCAACGCTATGCAAAATTGAATGTTTCTAAAGTGGAATTGTCATTCTAACATAGTTTGACACATCACTACAGCTGAATCTTAAAATAGTGACATTCGCTGCATTAGACCGTCAAAATTGACGCTTTCAGAGCCAGAAAAACACATAATGAGACAATATGAACACGTGGTTGTTTTCACAGTAACTGCATACAGAATCAAAATAAACTATGTTGTCCTTCAATAATATGCATAAATGAATGTTTCTAAAGTGGAATTGTCATTCTAACATAGTTTGATACATCACCACAGCTGAATCTTAAATAGTGACTTTCGCTGGATTAGACCGTCAAAATTGACGCTTCAAAGCGAGAAAAACACATAATAAGATAATATGAACACATGTTCCTTTTTTCACAGTAAATACATACGGAATCAAAATAAATTATGTTGTCCTTCAACACTATGCAAAATTGAATCTTTCTAAAGTGGAATTGTTATTCTAACATAGTTTGACACATCACCACAGCTGAATCTTAAATAATGACATTCGTTACATTAGACCGTCAAAATTGACGCTTTCAGGGGGAGAAATGCACATAAAGAGCAATATGAACACATGTTCCTTTTTTCACAGTAAATGCATACGGAATCAAAATAAACTATGTTGTCCTTCAACACTATGCACAATTGAATGTTTCTAAAGTGGAATTGTCATTCTGACATAATTTGATACATCACTACAGCTGAATCTTAAATAGTGACTTTCGCTGCATTAGACCGTCAAAATTGACGCTACAGAGCGAGAAAAGCACATAAACAGTAATATGAACACATGTTCCTTTTTTCACAGTAAATGCATACGGAATCAAAATAAACTATGTTGTCCTTCAACACTATGCACAATTGAATTTTTCTAAAGCGGAATTGTCATTCAAACATAGTTTGATACATAAAAACAAGTGAATTTCAAATGTGATTTTACATTCAAAACCACACTGTGTGAGCAACACAAGAACAAAATCCACACAAAAATCAAGACAAAGTCAAATTAAACCATGCTGTCCTTCAACAACCATTAACATTTCCAAGTTTCTAAAGTGGAATTGTCATTAGTGGACAATTTGGCACATAAAGAAACAACAGTTCATTTACAAAATGGGGTCATTTGTTTTTTGTTTTTTTTTCTCTTCAAATCACACTATATAAGCTTGTCACGCTAGCCAGACAAGCATAATGAGCACATGTTGTTTTTGTCACAGGAACTGCAAAGGAATTCAGATTAACCATGCTGTCCTTCAAAAACATTCACACTTGAAGGTTTCTCAAGTGGATTTTCATTCTAAGACAGTCTGGAATATAACAACAGCTGAACCATGTCAGGCCATGCTGACCTTCAAAAACATTCCCCTTTGAGTGTTGTTCAGCTGCAGATTTATTTCTGAAACAGTTTGGCACATAAAAACAGCCAAACCTTAAATAGTGACTAGTGATATTAATGCTTCTTCTCGTAAGTTTGTATTTCCTTCTCGCGATTTGCTGTGTATGTGCAGCAACTGCAATGTAAATCAAATGAAGCCACATTTTAATTCATGAACATCCACATTTGAGTGTGTCTGAGATGGACATTTCATTTGAAAAAAAGGATTGTTTTGTTTATGTGTTCTTGTGTGCTTGTGTGTGTGTGTGTGCGTGCTACCACTGTAGAATGTGTACAGTCTGGAGATCTCATGTGTTCCATCCGATGCAGCCACAGGTATGATCAAGTAAGCTGAGCAGTGTAGATCACACTCTCCTCAGATGAAAGGGATCCTGGATTGCTGTGTTTCGCCTCATGTTGTTCCACAATATGAGGACACTAATGAAAAAAAGCTTTACAGAAATAATAATTTCCTAATTATCAAAAATAATAATCAAAATAATATTTTATAGCTACAGCTTATACAGCACTTTTCAGGGTACAACAGTGCAAGTAATGAAATAAATGAATAGATCAATACATACATACATACATACATACATACACATGGCAGTTGACATGCTCACAATCTTTGGCTCCTTTCTTCTCTGAAATGGTAAAACCTAAAACAACATACTCCACTACGAGACCTCTCCAGATTGCTGTCTCTCTGAATTTCCTCAGCCAAGGTAATGTGCTCTTCTCAAAGGTACTTAGTGTTTTTAATAACAGGCAAAGCTCACCAGAGAGAGCCTCTCTGGTGAGCTCATGTTGTAACTACACTTGTTAAAATTTACTGGCTGGTCATTGTATGTGGGCCACACTGATACCTGTCAAAAATATCCACAGTTGAATGTCTCTGAGCTCACATTTGTTTTATGCAGGGAACATTTCCAATTTAAGCAAAACAAAACTAAGCCATACTTCATTGATACTCACATTTGAGTGTGTCTGAGATGGAAAGAAAAAATGAGAATTTAAAATGAGAATAAGGGAGCAGCACTGGGTCAGTACTGGGATGTTCCTCAGTAAATTAATAAATCACCTCAGGGATGTGCCATATCATATCATATATTCACAATAATGCTAGTACAATTTCTGTGATTACAAAATTCATATTGTCTCGTCTCTCATCTCGTCGTCTTCTACTTATCGGGGTCTTATCAGCCTCAGCAACGACGCCCAGACAGCCCTCTCCACAGCCACTTCCACCAGCTCCTGCTGAGGGATCCCAAGGCGTTCCCAGGCCAGCCGAGAGACATAATCCCTCCTGCTTGTCCTGGGTCCTCCCTGACGGTCCGATCCCCAGACACAGAAGCTGTCTGAAATTCATATTGTGATAATAGTAACATTTTGACAAGCTGAAAAGAATCTGTTTGTGTGGAACTACAGTTTATCTTTGTGGATTGTTTTGCCAAATTGACAAGAAGACAGCCAAAATATAATATGCCCTTTATCTTGTGTTTCTGGAGTAATGTGTTTGTGCGGACACATACATATATGAATACATCAAATTTCTTGAAGGGAGATTGGTATAATGTTTTCCCCAGAGACCACAGGGAATTCAAATGCTATATATATGTGTGTGTGTGTGTGTGTGTGTGTGTGTGTGTGTGTGTGTGTGTGTGTGTGTATTTTATATATATATATATATATATATATATATATATATATATATATATATATATATATATATATATATATATATATATATATATATATATATATATATATATATATATATATATTTTTTTTTTTTTTTTTTTTAAGGTTTTGTCACAACCACAAAAACAATAGGTAACTGCTTAAGTATGGCAGAGTTGTCTGACAGCTTAGTTATTGATTTGATTAATGGTTTACAGTCTAATAATTTGTTTGTATTGAATACTGACGGTGGCTGAAAAGGCTAATTACCAGCTACAAAAGCTAATATTTCTCTCTATTTATCTCCTCTTTTTGTGCTGCCGAACGCTGCCTAAATGCTGCATCTCCCGTGCCGTTAACATTATCAGGGACTCTTTACATCCCCACCATGGTCTGATCTCCCTGCTGGCCTCTGGAAAGAGGTCCTGCAACAGATTTTTCCCTCAGTCCATCAGACTGCTGAACTCTAAATGAGCATCTTTGCACCACTGATGTCACCTCAGGTCATTCTTCTCTTATACATTTTAAAATTACTTATTACTTAAAACTTATTACTTGTATATTTGTGCTGCTTGTTTTTCACTTACCGCATATTTCTGCTGCTATTCCTTAACTTAACCTATATTCTACTGTTTATTGAACACACTGTTGATTTGACATACTGTTTATATATACACTGTATATGCAAAATTATACCGCCATTTATTTTAACATTCTTTACGATAATTGTAAATATTTTCACCACCTACTGTTCATTTATACATATACTGTACTGTGTATACACACACACACACACACACACACACACACACACACACACACACACACACACACACACATATATACTTTTTAACTATTTTCTACCCTGTGCTGAGCCTGCTGGATTTAGAAATTTCATTCAGTATACACCTGCTGTTTAATGAATGACAATAAAGTTTGTCTATGTCTCTTTTTGTCAGCTGCGTGTGTTTTATGTTTAGCATGTCAAAAATGATTTCATTCATTTTTGTGACTGCTCTTATGAGCTCAGACTCAGCTGCTAATAGTTACATGGGTGCTGAAACTCTACTGCCCTGTTGCACTGACCTCCACCATCATGATGCTTTGAAAGGCTCGCCATGCAACAAATAAATTCCAGCCTCCCACCTCTCCTGGACCCATTTCAGTTTGCATTCCAGGCCAACCGGTCCACTGATGATGCAGTCTCCTCTGCTCTCCACTCGGCTCTCGCCCACCTGCACACAAGAGAATCTTACATGAGAATGTTGTTCACAGACGTCAGTTTACCATCCAACACTGTCATCCCTCAGCAGTTACCAGCTTGGCCTGTGCAACCTCCTCTGGAATTGGTGGCAGGACTTTGTTACAGAGAGATCACATGCAGTACTGGTCGGCATCAGCAACAGAGATGAGACCAACTACAGGCACGAGGTGAACCCACTGGCCATGTGGTATGGAAATACCAATCTCTCCCTAAATGTGGAGACAACAAAGGAGATTGAAATTGACTTCTGGAGAACCCACCCCCAACACCCCCCACTTACCACAAATCATTCTACTGTGAGAGGGTGAGCAGCACCAAATTACTGAGGGCCTCTCTTGAACAAGACACACTGCATCAGTGGCAAAGAAAGCCCAGCATTGCCTCTACTTCCTGCTCAAATTAAGGAGAGTGAGAGCCCCAGCACCCATCATATGCTCTTTCTACTGAGGCGCCATGCAAGCTCCACCAGACTAAACTATTTATCCTCACGCTTTTAACAATTACAATTAATTTGTCATTTGGCAGACGCTTTTATTCCAAAGCGCCATATATATGAGATTTTCATAACTCATAACATTTTTTTTTTTGGTTGTTTCGCACACAGGGGACTTACTTGGACCCCTCTTTATGTCCTGTACATGTGGTGTTAATGACACAAAGTTGATTTTTGACTTTGACCTGTAGCCCATCTATAGACTTAAGTTTATTGTTGAAATTTAACAATAACAATTGATATAATGATTTGCATTTTTAAAAATCAGCCAAGACAGAATTCTGTGGAAAGGTTGAATTTTCAGTTTGCAGTTTGAAGGTCAAGTGAATTTTATCTAATTTTATTTTCTATATAGCGCCAGCTCACAACAACGCTCCTAGTAATGAATGGACAGTAAAATCAACCGATCATATAACTTGGACTGTATTAAGAAATGTGTAATCGTGACATTAATTTTATGTCATGATGATGAACCTCAGCAAAATTAAATTAATTGCAACACAGCTTCAAAATGTTCGAACGTACCTCATTCATATGCCGATTATATTGATTTGCTTATTATAACATTTACTGTCCATGCTGTTAAGTTTACTACTTAATGTATTTGATATGAATGGTGGACACAGACTCAGCTGTCAGCAATTCCTGTGTTTGCTGGCGTCCTTGTAAAAGACGGTTAGATTTGGCAGAATGACCAAAACAGCGAACGAAAAGAGAACAAGAAAGCCAAACTGTACACAAGAGCAGTGCCTGCTGTTGGCACAGCTTATGGATGAAAATAAAAGAGTATTAAGAGGGAAAGTGGATTACAGACAAAGGGAAGAGGCAGACTTGGGAGCGCATTGCCCAGCAGATCAATGCGTCGTTCCCTCTCCTTTTACGCACGTGCAACGAGCGTGAGAAGCGCTGGTACGTGCTGCAATCCCTGTCTGTTTAAGACACTCTTAGGCTTCTTAAACGTCCTCCTTCCTCCTCCCTCCTCCTAACAGTTTTTCACAGTAGGAGCTCTCTTAAGGCCTAAGACGCTTTGTGAATAACTTTTATCTTACCAAGGGAATATTCTAAGAAAAATCTTAGAATTCGAAGAATTTGGAGATTTTCGAGGGATGACGTCACTAAGAGCTACTTTTAGCCTTAGGATGCTTTGTGAATATGGGCCCAGGTCTATATCTTGTCCTTTTATGAAACAAACTAAATATCTTTATATTATTTATCTCATTTACAGGTTGGCATGCCATGTCTGTCTCTACATGGTCGCACGTTTACAATTCTCCTTTGCTCTCTGGATAGGTGCGCGCGTTGTGTGTTCTCCTCTGCAGCGGAGTTCCGCCCCGATGTCCGCCTGCGGCCCACTTTTGGACCGTGACCCGCCAGTTGAGAATCACTGATTTAGAGTACAGTTGAGAAAAGTTGAGAAAAAAAAATCACCACATAGAAATGCCCTTGCAGATACAGAGAGCATTAAGAGTGCATGATAAATTTACCTGGTGTGGGATCAATAAAGTCTTGTCAATGATAACGAATTCATTAAATTCATCATACCTAGTGACAACAAATCAGCCCTTCTTGTGTGTTGTCCTTTCTCTGTTATGAAATATTGCACATTTACACAAAAATTTGTATTATGTATCTCAGTGGAGCCAAACTGTGAGACTGCACCTTCAACATGTTCAGAGGAACACGGCAAGTTGCCTTTACGTTGTGAGGCAGGAGGACCAAGCTGATAAATAGGCCTCAAAATGTCTTTCTGAAAGAATGAAACATACATTTTTACAATTGTGCAAATGGCGTACTGATAACTCTTTCAGAAGCAAATTTAATCTATTCAAGGTACATGTCTGTCCTCACTCATGTACATTCTGAATCTCCTCATCAGTATTCTGAATAGCAGATGCTGGAATAAAATACCATTCCTCTAAATTTATGTAAAACATACACACATTTTAGAGACGGGATTCACTGAATTAAGACATGTCCCCAACAATGTCCTCAGTATCTGACACACTGACAGTTTCCTGTATGGCAGTTACATGAAAATACAAGTGAATGGATTCTCCGCAAGTGAAGCAGCAATAATATTACATCTTAAAAATCAAACCCGCATATATCCACCATGAAACTAACAGCGTAACGTTAACGATACTATATGGCACATTAGCCTTGTTCCATTTCAGTCATGCCTGGAAATGGAGACCACATTTTTTCAAAAGCATTTTTGCCAGACTCGCTAAAAACAGACTCACAATGTCCCATTATGGTGAGCATGCAGCACATCCAAAAAATAAAAATAAAAATAAAAAAAACCCCACCAGCTTTCAACACACATGAATATTCAAGCGAACAGATTCTCCGCAAGTGAAACAGCAATAATATTACATCTTAAAAATCAAACCCGCATATATCCACCATGAAACTAACAGCGCAACGTTAACGATACTATATGGCACATTAGCCTTGTTCCATTTCAGTCATGCCTGGAAATGGAGACCACATTTTTTCAAAAGCATTTTTGCCAGACTCGCTAAAAACAGACTCACAATGTCCCATTATGGTGAGCATGCAGCACATCCAAAAACAAAAAAAACCCCACCAGCTTTCAACACACATAAATATTCAATATGACAATATGACACACATCTAGCATGAAACTAACAGCATAATGTTAGCTAACTCTCAGCATGGCATCTTAGCCTGTAATGTCATGCAGCGAAACAAGGTCCACGTTTTACCAAAGCACTTTTGCGACAATCAGTAGTCACAGACAATTTTGTCGGAGACACAAAGAAAATAAATGCTTTCAGTGTTAACATTGGCTTAACATGCATGAACAATCTTAATGATTCCAATCATATTACAGTGCTTACCTTGCTAATATTGACTTGATCTTGCCGGTAACTGAAGATGTGCTGTAACAATGTCCAAAATTCAGACGAGGACAGTGGGCGCTGTCTCTGCTGTTTGAATGACGCGTCAAAGATGTTTGAATGTAAGCGCTCCTTCTGTTCACAAGGAGGGGGGGGGGGGGCAACAAAAAAAAAACAAAAAACAAAAAACAAGTGCACCTGGACTCCAGAATAGAAACAACTTTGATGTGTAGTTCATCCAGCACATCAAAAGACATCATGTGTGCACATGTCTGTGTGTGTGACACACACACACACACACACACACACACACACACACACACACACACACACACACACACACACACACACACACACACACACACACACACACACACACACACCAGCGGGCAGAGAGTGCTTTTTCACTGAATACATGTGGTCCACGATTTGGTTTTATTTTCTATATAGCGCCAGATCACAACATAAGTCATTTGAGAATAG